>NC_138775.1:253872211-254078359 GCF_965119305.1 Pelophylax lessonae | reverse complement strand
GAGTGGGATACTCCTTTGGCTCAACAATGCAAGGGACAACTGAAAAATACTGATTGGCGCTGACTTGACGCTGGCTAGATGCCAGTCAACGCCAGATGATGCTGGTTAATGCTGGCTTGCTGCCTGTTAACTCCAAACTGACTTTTGACTCCTCTCTTGTATAAAGAAGTTCTTTTTAAGCTCCCTTAAGCACTCCTTGCTGAGGTAGCTACTTGTATGACTGCTGCACTGCTGAACACTTCAGGGCCCACACCGGCGCTTTCTTTCACTCACTTATCTTCAGGGCTTAGACTCTGGCACCCCCTTTCTAAGCCTTCTCTACTGGTTAGCTGGCTCCTGGATCCCTCTAACCTTCTGGAGTGGTCCTGAAGAAGTGTGCTGGGGCACGTGAAACGTTTTGACGTCACGCATTGAGCTCCCCACTCCACCCCGCACTCGGGCGAACAGACCCTCCAACGAAGCCGGCTGACTACTGAGGAACATACTTCGCTGACTGAAAACCTTAGGAGGAAAGGGCAGTTCTTCCGGCTCACAACCTAGCGAGTCTCCAGACTCTGCGAGTAACGGACAACACCGGAAAAACTAATGAAAGTGGAATTCGCTGTCTTCCCTGCCAGGGCCGGGTAAGAGACATCTTTAAACTTATTGCTGTGATGTTATGATAGACACGCCAGACTATATATTATGAGCCAGGAGCTCTTTTGGACTGTCTTGAATGAACTGACCAATGACCTATTCACAGTGTATGCTGTCACTTCCTTCATTGCCGGTGCAGCCCTTTATGCTGGAGACTATTTGCCAACCCTTTCTCGATATGTGCAGAGATGGAGGACTGATTGGAGGTGCTTGAGCCGGGTGAGCTACTCTATTGTTTCTGAGCTCTCATTTTGTGAATGAACTTACTTAGTTCCAAAATTGAGCAAACACTGTGGAGCTCACAGCCCAGACCAGATACTTGGATATGATAAGGCTCTAACTGAATTATCTGGAGGTGCTATCCTTCTCCCCATATTATACATACATCCAGGGCCGTCTTTAAGGCAGGGCAAAAGGGGCAGCTACCCTGGGCCCCATCATTGTTGTGGGGCCCAAAGCAGCTGCCTCATACTTGCCAACTATCCCTGTTTAAATTCCCTTAAAGTTTTAGTCCCATAGCTGCCCAGCTCTGCCCTATTGCCATGTGCAGATGACTCCCCTTGCAGACCCTGTGTTTACCTGTAAATAACCTGCAATGATATTTAAATTGTGTGGCATTAATATGTAAATAGCCGCGGACCAGCTGCATTGATATGTAAATAGAGGCAGCATTCATATGTATATCATGACACCCTGAGGTCATATCCATCTTCACTTCTATTGAATGCTGCCCACTGGGGAGGTAAAGGCTTGAAAGTCCTGTCTACAACTGAGGTCATTAAGCCGCCTACCATCAGCCTGTTCTGCAAAGGTGAGTAAATTGGAGGGGAACCTTTTTTCAAAACACCATGGTGGCACAGCACCCTGAATTTTGGTGGATGTGAATACGCACATCTCAGCAGATGAGTGAAGGTGTCATTAACAATTAATGCCACTGCTGTGTACCATGTGAAGGGCAGCACATTTCTGTGGTGTCAGGAAAACAATTGTGCATGTTTTACTGACACAAGAAATGTGAATGCAGTCTAAATGTCTCAATTACATTGGTGGTCAGTGTAAATCTTCTCATTACATTGGGCTTGGTGAAAAATCCTTTCATTCACACTAGTGGTCAGTGTAAATGCCCCCCTTACTTTGGTTGTCAGTGTAACTTCTTCATTACATTGGTGATCAGTGTACATTACCTTTACAGTGGTGGTAAGTGCAGAATTGCCCTTTCCCCAGCAATGCCACTGATCCCAAGAGTTCTAGTATCCCTAGGAGTTTTCTATCTATTGATGGGTCCCCTCACCTCCCCAGTCCATGGTGTGCACCAAGAAACCAATCAGTGGGCAGTAATGATGTGCACTAACCTCTTGCAACCAATTATTGATCGGTAAGGATGTTCAGTAACCTCTAGCAACCAATCAGTGAGCAGTGTTATTGTACAGTAATCTCTAGAAACCAATCAACAAGCAGTAGTCATGTGCTGTAACCTCGAGCAAATAAACAGTGAGCCATAGTGTGTGCTGTAACCTCTAGCAGTCAGTCAATGAGCAGTAATAATACACTGTAACCTCTGGCAACCAATTGCAATTGTTGCCTGATCTGATTAAGTAAACTGATTTTGAGTCTAGCTGCTGTTTATTGTATGTCTCAGAGAAGGTGGAGAGCGAAATTGCATGGGGGGCCCAAGAAAATGTTTGCCCAGGGTCCAATCAATATTAAAGATGGCCCTGCATACATCCTACCGCAAGATTCCTGGGAGGCCTCTATCTGTTTAGACCAGCTTGGTCACGATATCGCTATTGTTCTCCACCAGGGGCCAGGAAACTTACATGGACCTCACATCAAAGGGCTGGGAAACCCCTACAGCCCGAACTTTGGTTGAGGGATCTGCTCTTTATGGCCAGCCAGTAACCAAGTTGAGGTCTTGTTCAGCTTACATACTCATCTACAAGGAAATGAACTTTTTTCCACTTTGATCACTTACACGGTGCAGAAACAATACAGCTGGCCTGGTGTATGGGGTGGTGTGGTCCTGGTTGTGGGGTGGAGTGATTTTGTGCTCTTGGTGTGTTTTATTGTGGGTGGACATTTGTATATCTGGGAGAGATTTCACAGGTCCTCTTGTCATTACCAGGCACCTATTGTGTTTGTTTTTTTATGGTATGATATTTCCTCAATAAAGTATTTTTTGCTATTCTTTCACAAACCAGTGTTGAGCCATACTTTGCAACTTCTTAGATTTTTTTGTTTTTGAACTCCTGGATCCCTCTGACCTTCTGGAGTGGTCCCCTCTCCTAAGCAGACCCCTGGGCGGTTTTGAGTACTCACAACACTGTTTTTCTTTGAAACTTCTGCCCAGCAGCTCCGCTCGGTCCACAGCATACTGGATCCCTCTCCCAGCAGCTCAGCTTAACCTTCATCCTCTAGGCCGACTGCCCAGGACACCTTCACTAGCGCTGACAGGAAGAGAGAGACAGCCGTCATCCTCCTCCTGGGACTCTGCTTCCTGTCAAAGACACTCTGTCATGCGCTCCCCTCAGACTTATATCCCATCCCAGGGTGCATTGCGGCAGGTTCTGCCCACTGAGACTGATATAAGCCCTGGTGTGCTATTGGTTGGGTTTCCTCCACTGTCCAACAAGAGCCCTTATTGGATACAGTGGGGAGACTCCAAAAGCTCAACAGACACACCTGGAAACACATGACAGTCTAGCTGAACAATGAGGCCCCCCTGATAAGCAGACAGGGCCACAATATAGTTTTCCTAGCACCTACCTAGGAGAGTGCTACATCTCTATTTTCCATTCTATTCTATTCTGTTTTATTATGTTCTATCCTTTTATTTTATTTGCTATTCTATTCTATTCTACTCGGCTTTAGATTTGTTTTTTATGCTTATTTACTGATGTCGGGTTAGACACCTGAGAATGTGAGTGCAGTGCACTATTTTTTAATAAACTTTCAGCTGTTTTTAAAAGGGGTTATTTTCTCTCACCTCTATATGTTGAGCTTCTGAGGACCTGAGACATCTATATTATCGGAGTGATCATCTATCTATGGTCCCTGCAGAGTTTAGTTTACAAAGAAAATGTGCTGCTGACATTGCAATCTGGGGAGTTCATTTTAGGCATACCTTTTTGCACAGTTTTTTTTTTTTTTTTTTTAATGAAGAAGCCATGCTCACATGGATTATTTTGATCTATTACTTTAATAAGGGGACTCTACCTAATTGTGGGACTATTTTTTTGTATTTTTTTATTTCACTTGATAATTTGCGTGTTTTTCATCTTTTATTTGTTTGTATAAACATTTTTGAGAAGTTGACACTATATTTACCATTCTTAAATTTATATCATTGTACATTATAACGATTTTGTGTGGGATGTAAACATCCCTTGTAATAGGAATAGTGCATGACAGGTCCTCTTTACGGAGAGATCTGGGGTCAATAAGACCTCAGATCTCTCCTTCAGGCTGGAAAGCCTAAAATAAAAAATAAAAAAAACAATTTAGGCTTTCCAGCTTAGATCGCAGCAGTATTCACAACTGCCAGGCCGGACGTGATGTCGTAACATCGCACCCGGGGCCTTGGAGAGTCATAGAGACTGCCGGGGACAATCTGGTCCTCGGTTTTCTCTATGGTGAACTTCCGCCACCACCGGATTTCCTTCTCTGGCTTGCTGATCGAACGGGCGAGCTGTTAGATGCCGCCTTGACGTCCCCTCCTGCCACTTGTAAGAACAATCAAAGACTAATTTAACAGCCGCTATAATGTTCTTATGGTAAAGGGAATCGCCAGTTGAAAAAAATGATCTCTGAATGATGCCTGCAGTTGCACCCATCATTCAGATATCCCCACTCAAAGCCCAGGACGTCATATGACACATTGTGGTATGGAAGTGGTTAGTATCACTAAAAGCAAAACTTTCTTTTAGTTTTGGATAGAGTGGAGAGGGCTGAGAACCCCTGTCAGTTTTTACTGCTGTCTGTGGTCCCATTAGGGAGTTTCATCCTCTCTATTTGTCCTGGTGAAAGTGAAAGTAAAAGAAAATCCAAAATTTTGGGTTGTCCCCAGAAAAGTAATAGAGGGGAAATTTTCCAATGGTGACACTAGTCCCCAAGATAATGCCTTAATTTGCAAATTAAAAGCGGCGGGTCTATGAAAAATATAAATCACGGAGCCGAGATCTCCGTGATTTATATTTTCATACACCCGCCGCTTTTACATTTAGTAGCCGAGATCAGGGAAGTGACAGGGGTAAGAGCAGTGATGATTTAATGTGGCAGCGGAGATGTTTTAATGTTACCGCGACAACAGCTGATGTGGTGTAACATTACAGCACACTACCTCGTGAAAATTCCCTACCCTCCGGACCTCTGAGCATGCGCAATGGTAACCTGCTCAGCTGTTCCATGACGTAGGTGCACCGGAAGTGACGAGGTATGGAATTTTCATCACGAGGTATGGTTTTTTAACGTTACACCGGCTGAGTTTACTTCCTATTTAAGGGATTGGCTTGTTGGTTATCTGATTACTGGGCACAACCTCGTAATTTATTGCATTTGTTTGCCCTAAAATTCACTTTAGTGTGATTTTCACTGAAATTTGGCATTTCCTAGACCTTGGCGGCAATATCATGTGACATGTATATAAATGAGACTCCTAAGGTGGACTCTGATTGTAAGGGGACTCCAATGGGTTCCTGATATATGAGTGTAGCGTTACCCCCCCCCCCCCCCACCAGGAGCCACTGGATACTGGGTCCTCCTATTCCTGCACAGCCAGACAACTTGCATTTCGGACTTTTATCCAGACACAAGTAATAAGTCCATGACCTTGTTTTAGTTGTTTTATTGGGGCAAACAACTTGGATAGGGTATAGGGATTGTGGAATGCCCAACTTTACTTCAAGAAACATCAGATGAGAACAACTTTCTTCTGTATATACAAAAATGAAGATCCTGGGCTTTACTCTCTCCGGAATAATCACAGTCTTTATGGATCAGTGGCAAAGATCTTTATGATCCAGGAGCTCTCAGTCCCCTTTAGTGAAAAAGCACCAAGTCCCAAACTGTATTCAGGAATATTTTTGTCTTCTCCTTAGAACCTCAAACAGTTCTGACACTTGCAGATGCTACCAGCCCGCCTGGCTGCCTTTACTACCAGTCCACCTTGCTGCTTCTGAAGAACGCCCCAGGACAAGGGATTGGGATTTAGCACAATGCAGTCCCTTAAAAGTATGCTACAGATCTTCCCATGCAAGCCCAGATGTCTTCTGCACAAGACCCAAAGGTAATGGAGATCCCTCTCTTAGGTTTTCATCTCCTACCTTTCCTCAGCTCCTGCCTGGAGGCAGAGCCCCCAAGACCCAAGGTCCCCTCTCAGGCCACGCAACAGCAACCTCAGCACTCCATCTTCCATCCGACTCCCCTGCTGGCAAGGTTCCACCATTTTGAAGGGTTGACCCAGCCACCCTGCCAGGCCCTCCACCTGGGGATTGGCAAGATTCCCTCAAGTATGCAGATCAGGACCACTATTTTCCAGAAGCTTCTCCAAGCTTCTAGATCTAAAGGGAATAACCAGAGACTTGTGCTTTAGAGCCATCCAGCCTGGCCTGCAGTTACCCAACCTAATTACAGACTCACACAACTAACATGATTCATACCAAATAAATTTACCTACACTAGTTGTTTATTAGAGGATACTAGATGGAGTACTCTGACGGGGACTCTTATGTAAGGGGGAACTTTACTTTGTTTTTCTGAAGTTCTTTTCACTTTTCTATTAAATCATATCATGCTGATTCCAAAAATATCCATGTAAAGCTTATTCATTCTTTTATTATTCATTGATTTATTAAGAAAATATGTTTTCAGCCTGCAAATATGTGTTAAATTCACAATGTAGCCCTTGTAGTGAAACGTTTGGAGACCCCTATGTTAGGGTCCCCTGTAATGCTACCAGTAGAATAGAGTGAGGGACACCTGGGGACGTTTCATTTTTGCTTGTTTTTAGCGCTGAAATCCTCTGTGCCCCCCTCTGAAAGGTAATGAGCTGCCATTATGGAAAATTAAGATGTTGGGATATGCCTGCAGACATGGTCTCTGTTCAGTGGCCAGAGGGAAATGTGAGCACTGCAGACTGACCCCTAAACCCTGAGAAGTAAATTCTGTCTCTTTATTCTGATTGGATGTTAGGAGAATTCTAAAAAGTGACATAGCTGCACATCTATGTTTAAAGACAGAAAATGGATATCCTAAACATCCTTAAAGGGAGCATGAGTTGGCTGATGCTCCTACTCTGTTCCCTTCCAGCAGGCCCAGTTTGCATCTTCTCTCCAGCCGGGGCTGCCTTCCCCCTCCTCATTGGGCTGTGGAGCTCTATATGTGTATCACAAGCCCAGGGCTTTGGGCCCTAGCGTTCCTGCCCTCCCTGCTCCATACCTGTATCTCTGCTGGATTCTACGTTGCTGACCCTTGCTCGGGTTATAGTCTACTCTTTTGGATTGTGGCCGTCTTTGACCTGAGACTGTGTACTGGATTATGCTTATCTACTGCCTCTCCTGACCTCAAAACCATCTTCTGGATTTTGCTTGCCTGCAGCCTGCCCTGGTGCCCTTTCCTTCCTGACCTGCCCCAAGACTACAGGTACCCTTTCCTGTTATCTTTGCTCAGTCCCGGTGTCATTTGGCCTGGGACTATAGCATTGTGTACTAATACCTGGAGGCAAGAAAGTACCTGCTTGTGTTAGGATTAGTGTGAGTGGTAGTGTTACGGTTATAGGGAAAGTTTGTGTTAAAGTTGGTGTGGGTGGTAGGGTTAGTGTTAGGGTTATAGTTAGTGCTTGTGTCAGGGTTAGTGTGGTTGGTAGGGTTAGTTTAGGATTACAAGGAGAGTTTGTGTTAAAGTTGGTGTGGGTGGTAGGGTTAGTGTTAGGGTTAAAGTTAGTGCTTGTGTTAGGGTTAGTGTGGGTGGTAGGGTTAGTTTAGGATTACAAGGAGTGTTTGTGTTAAAGTTGGTGTGGGTGGTAGAGTTAGCATTAGGGTTATAGTTAGCACATGTAGTAAGGTTAATGTGGGTGGTAGGGTTAGTGTAGGATTACAGACAGAGTTTGTGTTAGGGTTAGTGTGGGTGGTAGGGATAGTTTAGGTTTACAGGGAGAGTTTGTGTTAAAGTTGAAGGCAATGAACCAATGCGCTAACCAAAAAAATAATGAATAGATAAAGGGAGGATGGGTGGTAGGGTTAGTGTGGGTGGTAGGGTTACTTTAGGGTTACAGGGGGAGTTTGTGTTAGAGGGGGTGTGGGTGGTAGGGTTAGTGTTAGGGTCATAGTTAATGCTCGTGTTAGGGTTAGTATGGGCAGTAGGGTTACTTTAGGGTTACAGGTGGAGTTTGTGTTAGAGTTGGTGTGGCAGGTAGGGTTAGTGTTAGGGTTATAGGGTGAGTCTATGTTAATCTTACTGTAGGTGTATGTGTTAGATTTTGTGTTACAATTATAGATAGGGTTTATATTAGAGTGTATGTAACAGTACAAGGAGGGTCAGAATGAGGGTTAGTGATTATTGGGGGGACATTTGATCAGAAGACAATTGTGGTCATAATAGGTCAAAATAGAAAACATAATCCCAAAGAAGAATTTTTGTGAAAAAAAAAAAACAAAAACAAAAAATAAACAAATTATGGGTGAGGACCTAAGAGAGCTGGAATCAGAGGATTAAAGGAGGTGACCAGGGGTCTTCAAGAGCTGTAGTGCCAGAGAGAAAGAGCGGGAGAGATTTGTACCACAACGTTCTTGGACTGTTTTCAGAGTTGGTGCAGCAGCTTCATCAAATGCTTATATAGCATTAGCTTATTTCGCTTACTTAGCCTGAATCCATGGGTGGATTCAGGCCTACTTCCCTCTTAGGAAGAATTCCAGGTATAGCCATAGTTACATAGCTTGGCTCCAGCTTGGACTTGTAACTATGCATATATCATACTTATGGAATCCCTTTAGAAGCTGGAAATCGCTGCAGTAGACACTACTAGTACAGTGATCTCCACTAGCTTTCAGGTAGAGATTTAACATTTCCAGAAATTTTGAAGCCATGGAAAAAAACATTTTTTCTGAAAAAAAAATGGTAATTTCCCCGGAAATGTAAAAAAAAAAAAAAAATCAGTGTGGTGTCGTTTACAAATTGAAAGTCATTTTGTTATACTAGGAAGGTGAAATATAGTGTATATGTACCACTGACTTTTAATGGAATATAGTTGTATCTGGACCTCTTAGCAGTGGTGTGGCGCTTCAATTTCAATTCCCATTACATAGGCTGAGATTATGTCATCAGCTGCAGGCAGGAGGAGGCATTTACTCAATTTCTCCCCAGTGATCAGACCACCGCATCGTAGTTTTGTAACAGTCATAAGGTAAGTGAGTGCAGCAGGGGCTGCTCTTTTGGGAGTTATTATCTAAGGTTCCGTTCTCATCTTTCAGTGTCTAGTGCTTTAACGGGCATTGTGGCAGCTGCCAATGTACCAGCCAATGGCGAGTACTAAATAAGGCACTGATTGCCTGCCCAGTAAAAAATGGATTTCCACTGGCAGCGATATTCTCCTTAGACAGAAGGAAGGCAATTAGGCAAACTTAGTCATGAAATCAGGGGAAAGCTGAAATGTTACTTTTAACAGTTTAAGGCCCCTTTCACACTTGTGCTACTTGTCCTGCGACTTGGGGCTTCAAAGTCGCATTACAAGTCGTACTCCATGATTTCCAATGTGTAATGTTCATATCTGTGCGACTTCAAGTCACAGTGACTTCGAAAGTAATCCCTGCACCACTTTGGTCAGACTTTGATGCCTTTTGAGGTCCAAAGACCTCAAGATTACACAGGCATTGCTTCAGGTCCAGTCAAAATCGTGGCAAAATCGCAGAAAAATTGCGCGATTTTTAGGTCACACATGTGTGAAAAGGGACTAAATTAAACAATCCATTTAAACTTAACATTTTTAGTAACTTTATAAGCCCACATGAATAAATTCCTGATATGTTATAGTGTATACAGCAGGGCTTGACAAATTTGCCTGAAATCTAGGAGCCAGCTAAAAAAGTTAGGAGCTGTTTTTTTTTTTTTTTAAACAAACAACCAAGCTTTACATCCAAAACAATAACATACTAAATTTACACATAAAGACAACTAGAACCCCACTCTCCTCTATAGTGCAATCTGATGGAAACAGACTGTCTGTCTGTTTCCATCCGATGCCATCTGATCCAATCCACGGGATGGATAGAAAATAGAACCACCACCCGTCTGTTTTTGGCGGACAGGATCAGATGGCAGCAGATTACCGCTCCATAGAGGAGACTGAAGGGTCCGATCAGGTCTGCCTGAAAAACTGACAGGCGGATCTGATCAGACAGCCCGTTTGAAAGGGGCCTTCGGCTGTGTGGCTGTGGCTGTGGCATGGCGATGAGAAAAAAAAAAAAAAAAAAATCTATATATATATATATATATATATATATATATATATATATATATATATATATATATATATATATATTTAATTTTTTTTATTAATAATAATTGAAAAAAAAGAAAAAACATTTTTTTTTATAATAATTGAAACAAAAAGAATAAATTATTATTTTTTTTAATAATTTAAAAAAATAAATAAATAATAATAATAATAATAACCACACTCCCTGTCCACTTACCTTTAAGCAAAGGTAAGTGGAGAGGGAGATGAAGCCTGCAAAAACTTCCCTCTCATCTCCTCTTGGGAAGGAGATGGACAGGCATTGAGGACAGGCAGGGTAAACAGCTCAATAGTGACTGCTTCTCAAACCCCCGGCCACCACAACAGGGCGCCAGTTCCCCGTTCTCTCAGTGAAGAAGGCCGAAAAGCCGCGGCCTCAATTATCGGATGGCACGGTAGTCCGTGCACTCGGGGAGTGGGTGGGGGGGGGCGCAAAAGGGACAGGACACCTCCTGCAGTGCACCCCAGGCGCCAGGTCCCTCATTCTAGTCGCCAATGCGACCTGGCACCCGGGGTTTGTCGAGCCCTGGTATACAGCAATGGTATAATTTTTCAAAAGCTCTACATGTTATTATTAAAAGCCATCCAAGTGACTTTGTCTAGGCTGCGGTGATGCTATCAGCTGTGGGCAGAAGAAAGCATTTCCTTAGTCCCCTCTCCTCCAGTAATCAGATTACAACACCGTAACTTTGTAGCAATATACATAAGTTATATGTATAATAAGGTGAGAAGCTGCAGCTGGAGCTGAGATGATGTCATCAGTTTTCTGCAGGCAGGAGGAAGTATTTCCCCAGTCTTCTCTCTCTCAGTGATCAGACTGCAACATTGTAACTTTGTAGTGAGATAAAGGGTGAGAGGCTGGAGCTGGGGCTAGAAGGATGTCAACAGTTTGCTGCAGGCAGGAGGAAGCATTTCCTCAGTCTCCTCTCCCCCAGTAATCAGAATGCAACATTGTAAAGCCCAACCGTCTCTCGGGTGCTGGGGCTGCCATCTTGGGTAAGAGAACCTGGCAGTGGAGTGGTGAGGGCCGCGGCAAATTCAGCAGGAAGTGGGAGCGGATACCTATCAAAACCAGGTGGCTGCTCATCCCCCCCCCCACAAGATGTCAAATGTGGCACTGGAGGGGGAGGCAGACCAACAGAGCCTCCCCTTTCGGGTGGAGCTTTGATTTAAGAACCAGGCCGGGAGTTCTAATCCCTCTCCCCTCCTATGAAAGAAAACAGAAAAGTCTTACCTTTAGTTATACATTAATTACTAAAAGCTATATCTTGATCTGGATAAAAGGGAGACTTTAGACAACAAAATTACAATTTACAGTTAAAAAAAAAGTTTATTTTCTGATGAATTTTCAGTGATCTCTGAAGCTAATGAAATGGCAAATGACAATAAAAATTCTGATTGAACCCTCTACCCACTGCTATACATCCTTACATTTTTCTGCAAACTCTGCATGAAAACAGGGATTTTGGTTCACATGCTTTCCAAAGCATGTTTAAGCCGGCCAACTGCGTCAAAGTAATCCCTCTCTGGCCAGTCCCTACTCTAATCTACTCTACAAAATGCAAATCATTCCTGCTCACACGTGTGTTGTGATTGGCAGAGTTATTCTGACATAATGTAGGCTGCATCTATGTCTAGAAGTAGATTTGCTTTTCCTTTAGGCATTTTAAATGCCTTTTGTTCTATTTTACACCTGTGGAGTTTTAGGTGCGCTCTCTCAAACTAAACCCCCCCCCCCCCGTCTTGTTGATTGACTGTTTATATGGGCATTTCATGTATCTTTTTCCCTATTTCAGAAGCAGAGGGGCTACCCATGAAATTTTTGGTGGGCACCTACTCCCCTACCTCTCATTTTTGCCACATCTCAGCAATTCAGCTGTTTTTTCTTCTATTGTAATTGTATTGGTTACAATATAGTTACATAGTAAGTCTGGTTGAAGAAAGACACAAGTCCATCTAGTTCAACCAATAAAAGGGAAAAATCATACAATCCTATACCCACAGTTGATCCAGAGGAAGGCAAAAAACCCCAGCAAAGCATGATTCAATTTGCTCCAACAGGGGAAAAAATTCCTTCCTGACTCCTCGAGAGGCAATCGGATATTCCCTGGATCAAGTCTACCTATAAATGTTAGTATCCAGCATGTGCAATGATGTGTTGGCGCCAGGCGGCACCATTTTTAAATCTAAGGCAACCCAGATGAGCGACCCTCGCACCAACCGGCCCACCGAGAGAAGTCCCAGTTCTCCCGATTAGTCAATTCGGGCCTGATTACAGCTCATCACTGGGCACCAGTTCCCCTGTACCATGCCCGCAGCCCCGCATTCCCTTGTACCATGCCCGCAGCCACGCATTCCCCTGTACCATGCCCGCAGCCCCGCATTCTCCTGTACCATGCCCACAGCCCCGCATTCTCCTGTACCATGCCCACAGCCCCGCATTCTCCTGTACCATCCCCGCAGCCCCGCATTCTCCTGTACCATGCCCGCAGACCCGCATTCCCCTGTACCATGCCCGCAGACCCGCATTCCCCTGTACCATGCCCACAGCCCCGCATTCTCCTGTACCATGGCCGCAGCCCAGCATTCCCCTGTACCATGCCCACAGACCCGCATTCCCCTGTACCATGCCCGCAGCCCCGCATTCTCCTGTACCATGCCCACAGCCCCGCATTCTCCTGTACCATCCCCTCAGCCCCGCATTCTCCTGTACCATGCCCGCAGACCCGCATTCCCCTGTACCATGCCCGCAGCCCCGCATTCTCCTGTACCATGCCCGCAGCCCAGCATTCCCCTGTACCATGCCCGCAGACCCGCTTTCCCCTGTACCATGCCCGCAGCCCGCATTCTCCTGTACCATCCCCGCAGCTCCGTATTCTCCTGTACCATGCCCGCAGACCCGCATTCCCCTGTACCATGCCCGCAGCCCCGCATTCCCCTGTACCATGCCCGCACCCCCGCATTCTCCAGTACCATCCCCGCAGCCCCACATTCTCCTGTACTATCCCCGCAGCCCCGCATTCTCCTGTACCATGCCCGCAGACCCGCATTCCCCTGTACCATGCCCGCAGCCCCGCATTCCCCTGTACCATGCCTGTTGTGATGTCCGCTATTTTCAATGTAATTCTTTTTTGGGTGGGGCTATGGTGGGAAAGGAAGAAGGATGGTGAATGGAGATAGAGGGGAAAATGAGAGGGCAAAGAGGTTGAGAGATAAAATTGATTAAGGTTAAAAATTAGGTGGGGAGGCTATGAGGGGAAGAGAAGGGAGAGGTTGAGCTTGAAGAAGGAGAGGGTGGACATGAAGAGGGAGGGGAGCAAAGGGGACTTTCGGAAAGGGGAGAGGAGAGGATGGGATATATATGTATAGATACATATATTATATATGTTGATCATATCCCCCCTTAATTTCCTCTTCTTAAAGGATGCAATGGCTGTCAAACTGCAGGCTTTTAAAGGGCTGACTACGCCATTTCTGCACCCCCCACCCCCCACAGAGGCAGCCATAATGTAAACTTACTGCCATCATAACAACAATCCCTAATACATTGTAAGGGCAAGTGCAGATTGCCCTTACTATGTATTAGGGATTATTGTTATTATGATGGAAAGTTTACATTATGGCTGCTTCTGCGGGGGGAATGCGCAAATGACGTAGTCAGCCATTTAAAAGCCCACAGATTGACAGCAATTGTGTCCTTAAGATTAAGGTTATAAATTGGGTGGGGAGACTATAGAGGGAAGAGAAGGGAGAGGTTGAGCTCGAAAAAGAAGAAGAGGGTGGACGTGAAGAGGAAGAGGAGGAGAGGAGACTATCGGAAACAGGAGAAGAGAGGATGGGATATATATGTATATAAACATATATTACACATGTTGATCATATCCCCCCTTAATCTCCTCTTCAGGATGCAATGCTTGTGAAACTGCGGGCTTTTAAAGGGCTGACTATGTAATTTCCGCATCCCCCCACCCCTCCGCAGAGGCAGCCATAATATAAACTTACCATCATCAAAACAATAGTCTCTAATACATTTTAGGGGCAAGTGCAGATTCCCCCTACTATGTATTAGGGATTATTAATATTATGATGGTAAATTTACATTATGGCTGCCTCTGCGGGGGAATGCAGAAATGATAGTCAGCCCTTTAAAAGCCCACAGTTGGAGAGACATTGCATCCTGGAGATTAAGGTTGAAAATTGGGTGGGGAGACTATGGAAGGAAGAGAAGGGAGAGATTGAGCTTGAAGAAGGAGAGGGTGGATGTGAAGTGGCAGGGGAGCTATCGGAAAGAGGAGAAGAGAGGATGGGAAGGAAACAGAGGAAGTAGAAGAGCTTGAAGAGGAAGAAGGAGAGGCTGGACATAAAGAGGGAGAGAGGGCAGTATCATGGGGGGGATGAGATAGGATGGGGTAAAAGCAGAGGAAATAGAGGAGGAATCAGGAGAGGGTGGACGTGAAGTGGAAGGGGAGGAGAGAGGACTATCAGAAGGAGAGAAGAGAAAGGATGGGATGGAAACAAAAGAAATAGAAGAGATAGAAGAAGAGGTAGAAGGAGAGGGTGGACTATAATAAGGATTCAAGAGCAAGGCATGAAAGAGGGGGGGAGAAGGTGGGGGGGTGAGTGGAAGGGAAGGGTAGAACGGAGGGTCATAGGAGTTAAAGCGAATAGGGAGTAAAATAGGAGTGGAGGGAAGAATGATTGGCGGGGAAGTAGGAGGGGAGGGAAGAATGAATGGGGGAGAAGAAGGGGGGGAAGTAGGAGGGGAGTAAAGAATGTGTGGGGGAGAAGGGGGGGAAGTAGAAGGGGAGGGAAGAATGAGTGGGGGAGAAGAAGGGGGGGAAGTAGGAGTGGAGGGAAGAATGAGTGGGGGAGAAGAAGAGGGGGAAGTAGGAGGGGAGGGAAGAATGAGTGGGGGAGAAGAAGGGGGGGAAGTAGGAGGGGAGGAAAGAATGAGTGGGGGAGAAGAAGGGGGGGAAGTAGGAAGGGAGGGAAGAATGAGTGGGGGAGAAGAAGGCGGGGAAGTAGGAGTGGAGGGAAGAATGAGTGGGGGAGAAGAAGAGGGGGAAGTAGGAGGGGAGGGAAGAATGAGTGGGGGAGAAGAAGGGGGAAAAGTGGGAGTGGAGGGAAGAATGAGTGGGGGAGAAGAAGGGGGGGAAGTAGAAGGGGAGGGAAGCATGAGTGGGGGAGAATAAGGGGGGGGAGGGGAGGGAAGAATGAGTGGGGGAGAAGAAGGGGGGAAAATAGGGGGGGAAGGAAGAATGAGGGGGGGAGATGGTGGAAGGAAGGAAGAATAGGTGGGGAGATGGGTGGATGATAAGAAGGGGGCTGCTAAGGCCCTCCTCATTCCAGGTGCACGTCCTTCACGTGGTTGGCTGGTGGAAATGTCAAATCCATCTGGAGATTCACCTGTGTGGAAGAGATGAGAAAAGTCACATTTACAATCATCATCTGGAACATGAACACAAGAGCTTAGCAAAAAACATATACTGAAATCTAAATCCTCCTGGGTGGTAGTGGTGGTGGTGGTGGGGGGGGGGGGGGTACAAGCATGCAAACTTCACTGGCTGAATGCTTGTTCTAGGTCACTCACTAGGTAGTGAGAATATGATGAGGACATCTACCCCAGGGATGGCGCCAACAAGTCCAGTAAAAGCAGTACCTTTATTACTATGGGGACAGATATTATTTAAAAAGGTACTGTGCCGGTCAAACCATTGAACTGGTTGAAAATCTGATGGAACTGGGAGATTTTAGTTCACCAAAAATTTCCTGTGACCTTTCTGTGAAATACATTGTGCTACAAAAACCCCTATGGGCTTGTTCAGCCCTTGCAGACCCTCTGAAAAGTGATCCATGGTGGATCGCTTTCAGAGGTCTTTGACAGCCATAGCCGTCGGCAGTCATCATTGTGTTCTGCTGGCAAGAATGGCTTTTGGCCACACAAAAGGGCTGCGGGAGGGATTCCCCCATCAACACGGACCTTGTTGATTGGGGAATAAAGTAATTTTCCTTCCTTTCACCCATGGCAGAAGGAAATAAAATTGAATAATCTATGACTTGCCTAAACAGATTGCCCTTATTGGTAATTAGGAACTGGATTTGTCCCACTTTCTTAGTTTAGAAGAGTGGAGCAGGCTTTATGTCTGCACCACACGTTGTTTATTCCTCCATTACCACTATAATTGGAATTGTTTTGAATGCATATATATTTACACATTTTTATTTAATTTATTTCATTATAATGTATCTAATAAATATTTAGTTAAACATTGAATAAATATTAATTTAAATAAAAAATATACTTATTAAATATGCCTTTATTTTTATATTATTTTTTTATTTCAGTGTCACTTTTAATGCTATTCACTGATTATGAGTTTTTTTTTTTATATATATATCAATTTTTGAAAGGTTGAGCAGGCTTTATGTCTGCATCACCCATCACCAATATAAATGTGCAAATATATATGCATACAAATAAATTCTAATTATACTGGTGATGGGTGATGCAGACATAAAGCCTCATCCACTTTTCTAAAATTGATATAGAAGAAAAAAAATCTCATGATCAGTGAATAGTATTAAAAGTGACACTGAAATAAAAAAAAAAAAGTGCATATTTATTAAATATATTTTTTATTTAAATTAATATTTATTCAATTTTAAATTAACTGAATATTTATTAGATACATTATAATATAAAAAAATTGTGCAAATATAGAAATTTACTTATAGCTAGTTTAATAAATATTAAATTAATTAAAAATGTAATAAATATTTATAAACTATTTTTAAGTGATTATTTATTTCATTAAATAAAAATAATAAATATTTATTTAATCATTTTGCACTTATTTTTTTCAATTTCAGTGCCACTTTTAAAAATATTTATACACTGATTATGAAGTTTTCTAAATATATTTGTTTCCAGCAGCTTTTTTTGGTTTAAGTCTTGATATACAGCGCTGAGTTTTTCTATATATAAGGCTAATTCGCTTTAAATCTAATCCTTCTCCTAATTTCTGTAATTTGTGTCCCCCACTGAGTTTAATGGGGGATTTGAAAAATAAGATCACATGACCAAAAATGAAGATGCTCGTCTAGCTGAAATCTTCATCTGAGTTTAATGGGATTTTGAAAATAAATCTGAAAAATAACTGTGACCAGAATCCTGACCCTGATTTGTAAATGAAGTCCAAATAATATACAGTACTTCCTTGTCTCCAGAGGCAGAGGTGGGGGGTAGATATTTGTATTCACAATTCTCCACATTTTAGTCTTGCTAATATGACGAAATCGCTAAGAAAAACAACCAATTTGAAGAGCAACAACAAACAGGTGTTGTCACGACAACGTCCGAGCTAAGACTGGCCAGACCTGCTACTGGTCGTTGCTTATATATCGCTCCTTGCACTGTGACGTCATCACAAGGCTGTGCAATCGAGCTTTTTCCAGCAGCATCCTGATCGACTACTCTTGCCTAGATGGTCTTTGCTCTACAAGATTGCTGTGTCATTTGCTGGAAATTTAAAATGCAAACAGCGGGCTTTCTTTTGCAGATATAGATATACAGTAGCGTACCAACAGGGGGGGGGGGGGGCTTTCTGCGCCGGGTGCCACACATTAGGGGGGTGTCAGGGAGCACCAGGGTGACACCCGGGGCTGGCCGCCTGACTGCCTCCGCCGCTCACTGACACAGGAGCGCGGAGGAGGAGGAACTGTATGAAGCAGACAATGGGAGAGAGACTCACCATCACTCAATAGCCCTGAATACACAGCGGGCGCTGCCGGAGTTAACTGTGCTAGTTATTGAGAAGGCGATTGGTTGCTAGGACCCCCTATCAACCAATCACCTGCTCATTAACTAGCACAGTTAACTTCGACAGTCCCTGCTGACCGCTGTGTATAGTCAGGGCTAGTGAGTGACGGTGAGTCTCTCTCCTGTTCTCTGCTTTATACAGTTCCTCCTCCTCCGCGCTCCTCCTAATAAGGTAGGAGGGGGAGGGGCGTCTGCATTGTGTGTAGCAGCTGCCTCTCCTTCCAGTCTTCCTCTCAGTCTGTTACTGCAAGCGCAGAGCAGGGAGAGATAAAAACAGAAGGCTGGGGGGGGGGGGGTGGGTGATGTCCCACGAACTTTGAGAAACTGTGACAGAAAGCAGGAGTAATAGAAAGGATTAGATAGGGGAGGGGGAAGCCGCTGTACAGAAGCAGGAAAGTTGTACAGTATGCATGTATTCTGGAGCCAATCAGGAAGCACTAATAGTCGGAGCCTTCCCAACCTCACCTGCCCCGCCTCCTCCACTCTGTCACTGGGGGAATAGTACAACGCGCTGTGCAGGCAGGGGGCGGGGCTACCATCTACTCTACATGCAGGAACATAGCCGCTCTCTGTCTTACATTGGGCGGAATATTCCAGCAAACTGCACCCTCTTCCCACATTAAAACATTCTGCCCAGGGCAGCTTCCCTTCCTGCCCCCCCCCCCCTTAGTACTGGTCCTGTCCACAATACTTACCATTCCAGTCTGTCTTGTAGTGTGAGCCATCGACTTTATAGCCGACACCAAAGCATCCAGCGGCCGCTCTAAAGCACCCGCGGAGAAAAGCTCGAGCCCTCTTCATTTTTGTGGGCTTCTTGGTTGGGGTATCTGCAGGCTGTGCAATACCTTCCATAGGTGGGCTTCCAGTGGTCTGTTTATCTTCGGTGTTAATGTAATAAACACCCTTTTTACACTGAAAAAATCTCATTCTGAAGAATAATTCAAGCACACTTGAAGTATTCAAGAAAAAAACTAATTACAATACAATTGAAGTAATTTAAATTGCTAGGATGAAATCAAAAGCAAAATATCGCCAGAGAAAAAAAAACACGTCTGCACTGTATGCTGACCACTCTGAGGACTGGCAGAATCCAACTGTCAACTGCCTTATATAGGCGCGGCTGACGACATCACAGTCATGTGACCTAACTGCTGTTGTTGTTTTTGGCACTCAGCCAATAACTGACATTTTTTTTTTTTTTTTTTAAAGGAAGTTTTCTGTATTAGCTTTGTGATTTCAGCCTCTGGGCTCAGTATACAAGTCTCACATAACAATATATATTAATAATGTAAAATGTACATTATTAATATATATATATATATATATATATATATATATATATATAGATATATATATAATAAAATATAATATATATATATATATATATATATTTTTTTTTTTTTTATCAAAGTGACAGTTTTTTAAATTGATATTTAAAATTCACAGACCCATGGCTTAACCGCTTGCCGACTGCTCACAGTATATTTACTGTGGCAGTCAGCCCCTCACAGGCAGAGCGATTGTAGGTCTACGTCGCTAGCCTGTTAGGCTCTGGGGAGCGAGCAATTTTTTTTTACCAAACATATGTAGCATAAAACAAATTGGCCGAAAATGTTAAAAAATTTAGATTTTTACATTTTTTTGGGGGGGAATTTTATATAAAAAAATGTGAAAAATATTGTTATTTTTGCAAAATTGTCGCTCTTTTTTTGTTTATAGCGCATGATCAAAAAATCGCACAGGTGATCAAATACCACCAAAAGAAAGCTCTGTTTGTGGGAAAAAAAGGACGTCAAATTTGTTTAGGTACAGCGTTGCACGACTGCGTAATTGTCCGTTAAAGTCACGCAGTGCCGAATTGCAAAATAGGCCCTGGTCGGAATGGGGGTAAAATCTTCCGGGGCTTAAGTGGTTAAATAAAGATCTTTTTTCCTATGTTAGCACTGTGAATTGAGTTTTATCACCTTGTATAAAGCTTTCCAACAGGTCAGATATTTTCATACTTTCATTTCTGTCCAGTGTAAATATATATATATATATATATATATATATATATTTTTTTTTTTTTTTTTTTTATTTTTGTGACTCGGCTCAGGTAATCCCATAGCAAGCTGCTTACTGTGGGGGCACCCAACAGGAGGGAGGGGCCAGGATCAGAGAATAGGGACCCGAGAAGAGGAGGATCTGGGCCATTCTGTGCAAATCCAACTGCACAAAGCAGGTGAGAAGGACAGGTTTGTTATTTTTATAGGAAAAAAAAAAGAAACTTTACTATCACTTTAAACTGAGTGGGCTGTTTTAAGTGGTTATAATCCGTTACAGCAAACTCTTATGTTCCTTTTGGGATTAAGGCCTTACATAACTAAAAGCTGATCACTCCAAGCACCCCTGCCATTGCTAATGCTGGTTCTAGCTTGGATCAAAGCATGTATGCGAGTTACACACCTGTGGAATCCCTATTGTAACTGGAAACCACTGTAGTAGACACCGCTACTATAATGATCGCCGCCAGCTTCCTGGTCCCGCCCCGAGCCGCACTTATTGTGAACACAGGAAGTCACTCTCTCTGCACGGGCGCCATGCAGGAAACACTTAGCATGTTCTCAGCAAATGCAAAGCAACGCTCTCCGATTGGACGAGGCAGAGCGGCTGTCTAAATATTTGACTTTTTACATTTTTTTTCTGATCTTCCAATATTTCTTTAGCAGTCTCAAACCCCGCCTCCTGACATCAGTCTGAGCTCTTTGTGTGCAGTCTAAACTCCAAACCATAATTACCATCAGTGCCTGTAATATGACACTATCAGAGCTGCAGACAGGAGAGGCTGATGGTATAATGTTGCATAAAAAAATGTTCTCTCTACTTTTCCTATGTCATGCTGGCAGTTGGGTGTGGATATTCCCAGTCTTCCTGATTTTAACTTTCAGCTGGTATGTAAGGGATGATGGGGATCACAGCAGATTACACATAGAGCTCAGTGATATCCACAGATACGAGGAACCGAGGAACTGCGACTGCCAGAGTGGTGGAGGTGTGAGCGTTCAGACCAATGCTGGTCAGTTTTAGTCTATGCTGAATAACCCCTTGTGGGAAAAAGCACCAGCTGGTCTTCTAAACTACTAGATTCCATGTCATAAGGTGAGAAGTCAAATCGCATCAGAGCGCACTGTTACATTTTCAGCTTTGGGTGGATTCACACACAGGATTGAAGATAATTTTATCGGAACATTGGATATTTATTTGTTTTTTGAGTGTGGAGGCAATTTTTTACATTTGTGATTTTTCGGATTTGGGTGGAGCAGCACACAAGATAGATTTGATTCGAGTATGATTATCATGTCAACAATTCGATTCGATTCCGCAATGCATCACGATTACTATAATAGACAAGAGAAGGGCACACCGACCTTCTGCAATACCATAAAACATTTATTGGAAAATTGTTAAAACCACGTCATACATTATACTCACAAGAGTATGCTATATAAAAGCATAAAACCAAAGGATTCCTTCAACTATTCAGAGACCGCAGGACTATTCTCCTTAATTAGGACAAGCAAACTTGAAGGTGTCCATATAGATAGGGCTAACGCGTTTCGAGGGAAAACCCTCTTCCTCAGAGCCATCAGAGCAACTTGGGATGGGGGCTGGGAGGGAAAGGGGCACTACAGGGTCCTGCAGTGCCAGGAAAACGAATATGTTTTCCAGGGGACGGCAATTTTTATTTTGCCTAGGGTGGCAAAAATCCTTGGACTGGCCCTGGTTACAGTAGCAGGACATTCCTTACAATGCAATAAAAAAAGCGTGCATGTGTGATTTTCCTTTCTTGTTTTTGTTCTTTTTGATTTTTTTTACTTATGAAAAGAAAAAGAAATCACATTAGGCTACGTTCACATGTGGGCGTAGCAGATCACGGGCAGAATCACTGTAATTCTGCCCGCGATCCGGAATCATTGCAAATCGTAGGACGCCTGTGCGATGCCTGTGATTTGTAGTGGCATCCCAAATGCTGTGCGATGTGTCCGCGATTTCCGCCTGCCGAATCGCGGTAACGTTGCGCAAACAGATTCGTATGACGCCCAAAAAAGGTACAAGAACTTCTTTTGGGCGTCATGCGTCCCGCAATTCTGTTTGCGCGATGTTGCCGCGATTCAGCAGGCGGAAATCGCGGCAACATCGCACAGCGTTTGGGGGGCCATTGCAAATCACGGGCATCGCACAGGCGTCCTACAATTTGCAATGATTCCGGATCGCGGGCAGAATCACAGTGATTCTGCCCGTGATCCGCTACGCCCACATGTGAATGTAGCCTAATGCGATTTGCAATGATTCCGGATCGTGGGCAGAATCGCGGTGATTCTGCCCATGATCCGCTATGCCCACATGTGAACGTAGCCTAAAAGATCTCATACACCAGGGGTGTCAAACTCCATTTCATCGCGGGCCGCATCAGCATTATGGTTGCCCTCAAAGGGCCGGTTATATCTGTAGGATTAGATGTCCAGAGCACCCCATGTCCTAGGGGGGCAAAGAGGAGCCTTTCTACAGCTGCACAGAGGAGTGCAGGCTCTGGAAAAGCAGTTCTGTTCTCTCTGCTGTCGACTACAGAGACAAGGTGGGGCAGAGACAAGGGGGGTGCCGCAGCTGCAGGAGAGGTGCGAGGGCCACATGAAATGGCCTGGGGGGCCGCATTCGGCCCGCGGGCCTTGTGTTTGACACCTGTGTCATACACCTTGAAGATTTTGTGTAGAACTATAGGTTACCTATGGCTGCAAAGGTTGCATAGATTAACGTGGAATGGTTTTTTTGGCTAATGTTTTATTATATACATATATATATTTTTTTTAAAGGTAAGTTTATTAGTGTTTGAAAAAGAAATAGAAAAAACAAAGCACAATATAGCATAGCACCGTACATATACAAAGCATTTCAGTAGTGTCAGTCCCGGTTCACATTAGTGCGGTGACAGAAATCGCATGTGATTTGGAGCGCACTGCTCTGAAAATCACATGCGATGTCTGTGCGATGCGAATTCAGCCATACAGATTGTATTGAGGCCTTTACCTTTGCTAAAGTCATATTTGATGAAACGCGTCAGCACTTTGCCTAATGGCACTTTTCCACTGCAAGTACCGGCTCGGCTCCACTCGGCCCTGGTTGGCTCGGTTTGGTTTTCCACTGCATGGTACGGTGTTGGAACGGTTCGGTTCGGTATGGTTTGGTACGGTTTGCTTTTCCATTAAAGTAGTAAGTGGGTGGGATAACAACGATTCTCTGACCAATCAGTGGCTAGTAGTGACAAACAGTCAAGGCTGCATGCAAAGGATTGTGGGATATGGTACCGGTACGGCCCTCTTGGAACCACAACCGAGGTGTTACTGTTTAAGCGAGCCGAACCGTTCGGTTCCATGCAGTGGAAAAGTGCCAGCCAGGACCATGCCAAAGACTGCCTGATTCGTGTGTCTCTTACATACTGCTCTTGTTCCTGGATGATTGTAAGTGTATCCCTTATTATTTTTTTATAAAATCTTTTAAGCGGAGTTACACTATGTTTGCTTTGTTTTGGATTATCATTTTCATGTCATTTGGGGAATTAAGCCCCGTACACACGTTGCGATTGTCGGCCGCAAATATTCGGCCGCCGACCGATTCGGCCGATTGTAGGCTTGTTAGTATGATGCTTCCGACAGCCGACAGCGCATTTTCGGCCGAACAGAATCTGTCCGGCAGGCATTAAAATTTTTGTAGGCCGACACCAGAACGGCCCATTGTTCGCCAGTCAATACAGAATTCGGCCGACAGACAGCAGATTTGCAAGACTGGGCATGCTCAGAAAAGAAAAAACACAGGGAAAGTTAACCATCACATGACATCACTTCTGCAGTTGGCTGTTGTTGGCCGATAAAATTCGTGTGCAGTCTTTTGCATTTTTCAACAGACACGACAGCCCTGGACAAAAGACAGCCGATCGTTCGGCCGACGATCGCTACGTGTGTACGGGGCTTAAGAGTCTTCATCCTACTTCATTCATCCTGTGATTGCAAAACTGAACATCCTTGGCTGCAGCACTTATTTGGAGATCCACCTGTTACTTTATGAGCCCATCTGACCCATTTGTTATATGGCATTTTGGGTCCAGCCTTTCTGGGGAGCGCATATTTTTTGTTTGCTGTCTGTGTTGGGATCTAGCGTCCATTGTGACCACACACATCACCCTGGATTCCAATCTTCATGCTTTTCACTTGGGACTCTTATATCACTTTATTTTATAATTATTTGATTGTTTGAGTGGTTTTTCACAAATCATTTTTTCAGCGGTGCACATTTATATATATGTAGCGGGGTTAAACATGCCTAAAGACACTGTTTGATATGTGGGAAGGAACTAGGCTCCCTCTAGTGGTAGCTGCATGGAATTTCCCGGGCTGTGACTTCCTTTTCACAAGATGAAGAAACTACATCTCCCAGGCTGCTTTGCAAGATCCAGGAACTAGGCTCCCTCTAGTGGTAGCTGCATGGAATTTCCCGGGCTGTGACTTCCTTTTCACAAGATGAAGAAACTACATCTCCCAGGCTGCTTTGTAAGATCCAGGGTGCACGGCTGCACCGCACGGCACTATGGGGGAGGTTATTTAAAGGAAGAGAGAAGCGCGCGAAGGGGGGGGGGCCTTTCTGCGCTGGACTCTGAGGAACCAGCGAGCGAGAGTGAAGGACTGACACTGGATATTGGGCCAGAGCCTTTTAGCCTGGAGGGACGACGTGGAACCGTCCCATCTCAAGCACGAGGCACATTCCTGGAGGTCATACTGCTGTTTGCCGAGACCGGAAGTCATCCGCCAGAAGGACCCCGCGCGGCTGGCATATAGCCAAAGGACTGAGACCGCAGTGGAAGCGCGCGAAGGAGAGACTTCTGTTGGTGAGAGGGCACATGCCCAATAACTGATTTTATCTGCTGAAGAGACAGTTTTATCTACAGATAGCGGTAGCGCAGCAGGAGGTGATAAAACCCCGGGGTTTATCACCATACTCTCTCAGGAGACTCATAGACAAACAATAAGGTCTGTAAAGGAGTCGCCAGAGGCTTATCTCTCTCGCAGAAGTTATTGCTCAGTTACGCAGACACCCTGCGGTGACAACTAACAGCTCGTTGTTTTTTTCTCTCTTGATCTTTATTCCTAATCTGGATTACAAATGAGCTCTATTCAATAACCTTGCTAGCGAAGATCAACAAGAAAGAAGAGAACTCTGGGGGAGGGACTCAGATAGGCCCACCTACCTGGTACTGTGTCTAGCCTTAATGCAGGAGGAGTGTGGGGGTATTCTTTTACCTTTTTAAAGCTGTTTTAAATAACCTTTTATGGACTTGTATTGTATTGTATTGTATCTCCCCTATTCAATTTGATACATAGTAAACTAAGTTTGGTTAATTACAATCTTGTGCGTTGTTCCATTGTGTCACCCAGAAGGACTACTATTCAAGAAGGTAACAAGGTATTGTTGCATAGTGAAGTATTGTATTCCAACCTGTGTATCTATTTGATAGTCCAGTCCTATTCTGGGTCAGTTGTGCCTGAGGAGGGATCGAGCCAATTTGATTGGGTTGTTAGGCAGGGTGTAGACCCAATAATATAATCAGCAGCTCCTGCGGGGGTGGTGCTACACGTGGGGGCTCGTCCGGGATTTCTACAGTCCTGCAATACAACCCTCTCAGCCATAGAATCCCCTCCCACGCAGAAATGGATCCTGTCGCTGCTGCTGAGTGGTGCAAGGAAGAGAATGTCATAGTGGAAAATGGCCTGGTGGTTGAAATCAAGGGAGAAGCCTGGACTGAAGAAAAGCTCCTCCCTGTTTTGAGGGCACTATCCACAGACAGGAAATTTTGGGTGATTGACATGAAAACTGACACCACTGTCCCACACACGTATGCACTGTGTGAGTGGAGGAAGGGGGTCCCTGATTATTTCAACGGAAACAGTGTAAAAACTACTGACCAAACAGAACTTTTCCTGATACATCCAGGAGTTCCTATTGCGGGTCCCTCATCCACCACCCATGGGGTATCCAGCCAAGAAAAAGGTGTCCAAGAAGGGCATCCTGAGTCATCACCTTTGTCGACTTTTAGCTCAGAACTGTGTGCTGTTCTTGGGGAGATTGTGGCAAAATGTAGCAGGGACTCCTCGAGCTATCTGATGACTGGATATAGGAAGCTCCGGACATTCTCTGGGAAACAGCCTGTGCCTTCAGCAGAAGATGGGTTCGAAGAGTGGCTAGATACCGCCACTCAGGCTTTGGAGGAATGGGAGGTACCAGAACAGCACAAGAAGCAGAGGATCACAGAGAGTTTAAGGGGACCTGCATTAGAGGCTGTACGTAATCTAAAGCTTAGCAAGAAGAACTGCACTGCACAGGATTATTTGGACATTCTGCAAGATGTGTTTGGTCGGACGGAGAACGCGGCTGAACTTCTCTACCAGTTGGACCACTGTTATCAAGAAGAGGGGGAGAAGTTGTCCGAATTCATTAAACGTCTGGATAGGATTATCCACCAGATTCTGTTAAAGAAAGGAATAGACCCCCGGAGAATAGATGAGACTCGTGCACGACAGGTTCTGAAAGGGGCTCAACCTTTAGATCCCATTGCCATACTGTTACGAACTCGTCGAGATGGCGGCATTTTAGAATACCCCGATCTGATTCGAATGGTCAGAGAGGAAGAGGTCATGTTGGACAACAAGAAGAAAAGTCGGCAGTTTGACTCAACTGCCCGGGTTGGAGTGATAAGTGTGGAAGAGGGTGACTCTCAAGTTGAACTCCTAAAGACCCAAGTGTCTCAGTTGATAGAAATGGTGTCCATCCTGACTGGTCAGGTATCCACTCTACCCAAGGGGAGTATATCGGAGAGGCCAGATGAACCTGTTAGTCTCAGCACAGATCCAGAGCCACGGCCTGTAAGATTGTTAACTTGTTTCAACTGCGGGGGAGTTGGGCATGTTAGAAGGGTATGTCCCAGCTCAGGAAATGCTGCCGCGAAACCTCGCGAGCCAGCGGGAAACTTCAGAGGACACCGGTGAAGGAGTCAACCGGGTGTCCGCCAGTCTTAAGGGACTCCAGAAGTGGTGCAGGATCAGGGAAACTGAGTCAGGGGGTCAGACCCAAATATAACACCCCCAGTTCTAGACTCCGGGTTACTGAGGGAAGGAAAGTCAATGCACACCGGATTCGGCGGGGGCCTAGATCAAGGAAGAAAAAGGAGAAGAGGGCCAGGGTACAGAGAACTGAATCAGATAACAAGGCTACATCAAGAGAATTCCCAACTAACTTGGTCGGGCCCTCCCCAGTGGTCTCGGTTCAGGTGGAAGGAATTTACACAAGAGCCCTCCTTGACACAGGGGCCCAGGTGACTCTTTTGTATAGAGACTTCTATGATAAATATCTTACCCATCTACCTTTGCAGAAGTTGGAAGATCTGGAGATATGGGGTATTGGGACCCAAAGTTTTCCCTATGACGGGTATCTGCCAATCAAGTTGACCTTTGATCCATCAGTGGCTGGTGAAGCGGAAACCTTCGACACCTTAGCGGTGGTCTGTCCTCGTCCACCAGGGGCCAACAAAAGCTCTCTCATCGTAGGAACAAACACTGACCTGGTAAGGCGCCTTCTGATACAACTGGTCCAGGGACAAGATGCTCAGGCGCCAAGGATCCATCCCATGCTACGGCAGGCCTACCAACGATTAGTGTTGGAGCAAGAGACCCCCGCAGAAGGAGTTGGACGACTCTGGAAGCTGGATAGAGCAGAAAAGGTCTTACAGCCAGGAGAGGTGGCCTGTTTTAAGGCTTCTGTTAAACTCACATGGCAACAGCCGGGTCCCTTCATTATCTTTGAATCAGGTCAAAAGGAGAGACAGAGAGGGATAGAAGTGATCCCTGAGGTGATCCCTTTGAAGGTGTTACAGGAAAACCGTGGAAGGGTTTTAGTGAGTGTCAGAAACACCTCTATTACACCAGTGAAGGTACCGGCCAGAGTGCTCCTGGGCCAAGTCAACCCGGCTACCCCAGTTGCCCCCATTGATTTCAAAGAAAAGGAACAGGGTGAAGCGGTTATAGAGGAGCTTTGCTCTGGAAACGCTGCCCTCCCGCCGGAATGGGTGAAGAGGGCCAAGGCACAACTTGCTCGATGTAGGGAAATATTCTCTAAGGACGAGTTTGACGTGGGATGTGCCAGGAGCGCCACTCATAAGATCCGCCTGAGTGAGGACAAGCCTTTCAGGGAGAGAGTCCGGCGAGTCCCCTTAGGTGACTTAGAAGATCTACGTCAACAGCTGGCAGAGCTCAAAAAGATCGGGATTATCCGAGAATCCAGGAGCCCGTATGCTTCCCCGATAGTGGTAGTCCGAAAGAAAAATGGATCTTTGAGGCTTTGTATCGACTACCGAACGCTGAACAGAAGAACCATCCCAGACCAGTATACCACTCCTCGAATCGAAGATGCCCTACAGAGTCTGTCAGGGGCGAAGTGGTTCAGTGTGATGGACTTAAAGAGTGGGTATTATCAGATCCCCATGCACCCTGAAGATCGGGAGAAAACAGCCTTCATCACCCCTGTGGGGTTCTTTGAGTTCAATCGCATGCCTCAGGGGTTGTCCGGGGCCCCTGCTACCTTCCAAAGGCTGATGGAGAGGACCGTTGGAGATATGAATTTGATAGAGGTACTGGTATACTTGGATGATGTTATCGTGTTTGGCAGAACTTTGGAAGAACATGAGGAGAGGTTGGAAAAGGTCTTGAAGAGGCTACATGAAGAAGGTCTGAAACTTTCTCCTGAGAAGTGCCAATTCTATCAGTCCTCGGTCCATTACCTGGGCCATATCGTGTCTGAAGAAGGGGTGGCCACTGACCCGGACAAGCTGGATGCTGTTGCTTCCTGGCCGAGACCCACAAATGTGACCGAACTCCGGTCATTCTTGGGCTTTTGCTCCTATTACAGGAGGTTTGTGGAGGGGTTCGCCCAGATTGCCCGACCCCTAAATGAGCTCCTGAAGAATGAAGAAGATGATGTCCCTGAGTTGGTAAAGCCGGCGAAGTCCACCATAGGCCCCCGGAAGGCTAAGGAATCCATCCAGGATCAGTGGACCCCGGAATGCGAAGGGGCCTTTGTCCAGCTGAAGGAAACCCTAACCACTGCCCCTGTGTTGGCCTATGCGGACCCCACAAAACCATATGAACTGCATGTTGATGCCAGCCGAGATGGGCTGGGGGGGGTACTTTATCAGGAGCATGAGGGTCATCTGCGACCTGTTGCCTATGTGAGCAGAAGCCTATTGCCTGCTGAAAGGAATTATCCTACTCATAAACTTGAATTCTTGGCCTTGAAGTGGGCAGTGGTTGACAAATTGAAAGACTACCTGTACGGAGCTGAATTCATTGTCAAGACAGATAATAATCCCCTCACCTATCTGTTGACTACGGCCAAGCTGGATGCAACAGGACATCGATGGTTGGCTGCCCTCTCTAGCTTCAATTTTAGCCTGAAGTATCGGCCAGGAATCGGAAATAGGGATGCAGATGCCCTATCCAGAAGGTTGCATGTTCCACAGGAACCTGCGGAAGAATGGACTCATTTGGCTCCAGAAGGGGTGCGTGCCCTATATCAGGGAACTGAATTTCGATCCCGAGGAGGGTCAAGAGCAGAAGAGATTGGGGTTTCGGCTATCGGAGTACCCAAATGCTACTGCCAGGTGACCCAAGTTGAAGGGGAGGGTTTGCCCCGGCTGTCCAAAAGGGACTTGCGGAAGGAGCAGTTGGAAGACCCTTTGGGAAAACTTCTCTTGGAAGCTCTGGAGATCCAGAGCCCTGAGTTGCTTCTAACTGACTCCCCTCAGGGGGCCCGTCTGTTGCATAGAGAGTGGACCCGGTTACAGATCAGAGAAGGAGTGGCCTACCGGAGAGGTCCATCTGAAGATCTGGAGGAGAAGTGGCAACTGTTCTTACCAGCTAAATACAGAGAGGGAGTTCTGGCCGCTCTTCATGATAATCATGGCCATCTGGGGCCCGAAAGAACCTTTCAGCTTGTCAGGGACAGGTTCTACTGGCCTTGTATGAGGGCCGAAGTTGAAGGATACTGTCATTCTTGTGTCCGGTGTATACAGAGGAAGACTCTGCCACGTCAAGCAGCCCCAATGGGCCATCTACAAAGTCAGGGACCCATGGAGCTGGTGTGCATTGATTTCCTTTGCTTAGAGCCTGATCTGAGTGGCCAGGGGAATGTCCTTGTGGTAACAGACCATTTTACCAGATATGCTCAAGCATTCCCAACAAGGGATCAGAAGGCCTCAACGGTAGCCAAAGTTCTTGTAGAGAAGTTCTTTGTACATTATGGGTTACCACAACGCCTCCATTCTGATCAGGGAAGGGACTTTGAAAGCAGACTGATCAAGAGACTGTTAGATATGTTAGGCATTCAAAAGACTAGAACCACTCCCTACCATCCACAGGGGGATGCCCAGCCTGAACGATTTAACAGGACTCTTTTGGATATGTTGGGGACTTTGAGCTCAGAGAAGAAACAGCATTGGGGCAAGCACGTAGCTGCCATTGTGCATGCCTACAACAGCACTGTCAGTGATGCTACTGGATATTCCCCTTATCGGCTGATGTTTGGAAGGGAGGCTCGGTTGCCAGTGGATTTGGCCTTTGGCATTTCGCCTGATCATACCTCTTCAGCATCGCATAGAGGATATGTGGACCGACTGCGGAAGAGTCTGAAAGCGGCCTATGACAAGGCTCAGGCCACATCTGATCAACGTGGACTGCGGAATAAAAAAAATTTCGACCTAAAAGTTCGGATCCATGACCTGCAACCAGGGGACAGGGTTTTGTTGAGAAACTTGGGTGTCCCGGGAAAACACAAGTTGGCAGACCGCTGGAAGTCCCAACCTTATGTTATCTGCAAGCAACTGCCAAACCTTCCTGTGTACCAAATTCGGCCTGAAGGAAGTGTGGGTCCATTGAAGGCTTGGCATCGGAACCATTTGCTGCCTCTCTCTGAAGCGGTTCGTATGCCCCCTGTGGAAGACTTGTCAGAGGCCCCTTCGACTTCTCGCCGGTCCAGACCAGTTACCAGATCTCAGACGACGCTCCCAGATGAGGGAGAGGGAAGTTCTCCATCTGAAGATTTGGAAGATGAAGAGGAGGTACCCGACTGGTTGTGGTCATCTCAGTTGCCAGAACCCACACCTGCCTCCCTGTCTTCATCTGACTTGGCTGATAGAGGAGCCCTTCGGGCAGAAGCCCCTGAATTCATACCCTTTCATATGCTTCCAGAAGAAGCAGCTGAGGATGAAGATCCTGAGGAGGAGGTTGCACCCTTCTCTGAAGAAGAACTGACCTCTCTTGAACCATCAGGTTCCTCTGTGTTGGAACATGAGGAGGGGGACATTGAAGAATCCTCAGAAGTGCCTGATCCTAGCACCTCTGAGAGCATGCCTCCACGGGAACAGAGGGAAAGGAGAGTCATTCACCCACCTAAGAGACTGACCTATGATCAATTGGGTGAATGTTCGGAAGAAGCTGTTTTTACCTCCAAAAGATCTCCTGACCAGCCTAGTTCCTTCACTGTAGATTTGGTGGGGGACAACCCTAGCTCACCCCCAGGCACAACTGTACAAGCCACCCAAGTTTTGGGGGGTCTGTGAGAGATCATGAGAACAAAGTATTGAAGTAGAAAACGTTTGCATTTAAGTTTGTACATAAGGATATTGGGTTTGGCCATTATAATAAGCACAGTTTTTGATGTTCACAATTTGGTTTACTTTGTGAGTTAATGTTTGCGCACATTTTGTTGCTCTGACCTCACTATATGTTTTTTTCTCTTTCTCACCTTTTGATGTTTTTTTTTCAACACAAACTTTAAGATGTAAGTGTTTAAGAAATTGCAAAGGCACATGTGCTTTTTAAAGGAGCACTATATAAAAGCACTAGAAATCAGCACTATATTAACACTGTAGAAATCACTTATTTGTTTATTAATTGCACTTTATCGTTTTACTGTTGCACTGCTATTAGAATACAAAGTTGGATGTATTCAGATTGACTTATTTCAGCAAAATGTTAATGTTTTTGTTGTATAATGCCCAACCTATGCACTAGGGTACATACTGTTGACCTCTTTGGGGACCAAAGTTTCTCAAGTGGGGGGAGTGTGTAGCGGGGTTAAACATGCCTAAAGACACTGTTTGATATGTGGGAAGGAACTAGGCTCCCTCTAGTGGTAGCTGCATGGAATTTCCCGGGCTGTGACTTCCTTTTCACAAGATGAAGAAACTACATCTCCCAGGCTGCTTTGCAAGATCCAGGAACTAGGCTCCCTCTAGTGGTAGCTGCATGGAATTTCCCGGGCTGTGACTTCCTTTTCACAAGATGAAGAAACTACATCTCCCAGGCTGCTTTGTAAGATCCAGGGTGCACGGCTGCACCGCACGGCACTATGGGGGAGGTTATTTAAAGGAAGAGAGAAGCGCGCGAAGGGGGGGGGCCTTTCTGCGCTGGACTCTGAGGAACCAGCGAGCGAGAGTGAAGGACTGACACTGGATATTGGGCCAGAGCCTTTTAGCCTGGAGGGACGACGTGGAACCGTCCCATCTCAAGCACGAGGCACATTCCTGGAGGTCATACTGCTGTTTGCCGAGACCGGAAGTCATCCGCCAGAAGGACCCCGCGCGGCTGGCATATAGCCAAAGGACTGAGACCGCAGTGGAAGCGCGCGAAGGAGAGACTTCTGTTGGTGAGAGGGCACATGCCCAATAACTGATTTTATCTGCTGAAGAGACAGTTTTATCTACAGATAGCGGTAGCGCAGCAGGAGGTGATAAAACCCCGGGGTTTATCACCATACTCTCTCAGGAGACTCATAGACAAACAATAAGGTCTGTAAAGGAGTCGCCAGAGGCTTATCTCTCTCGCAGAAGTTATTGCTCAGTTACGCAGACACCCTGCGGTGACAACTAACAGCTCGTTGTTTTTTTCTCTCTTGATCTTTATTCCTAATCTGGATTACAAATGAGCTCTATTCAATAACCTTGCTAGCGAAGATCAACAAGAAAGAAGAGAACTCTGGGGGAGGGACTCAGATAGGCCCACCTACCTGGTACTGTGTCTAGCCTTAATGCAGGAGGAGTGTGGGGGTATTCTTTTACCTTTTTAAAGCTGTTTTAAATAACCTTTTATGGACTTGTATTGTATTGTATTGTATCTCCCCTATTCAATTTGATACATAGTAAACTAAGTTTGGTTAATTACAATCTTGTGCGTTGTTCCATTGTGTCACCCAGAAGGACTACTATTCAAGAAGGTAACAAGGTATTGTTGCATAGTGAAGTATTGTATTCCAACCTGTGTATCTATTTGATAGTCCAGTCCTATTCTGGGTCAGTTGTGCCTGAGGAGGGATCGAGCCAATTTGATTGGGTTGTTAGGCAGGGTGTAGACCCAATAATATAATCAGCAGCTCCTGCGGGGGTGGTGCTACATATATTTGTTCTTTTCAACTTAGGTCAGTTGTGTGTGTTAGCTGCTATTTTTATGGTTAGCGCAGTATATCAAATTTTTTCTTTTTACATACAGATTGTATGGCTGAATTTGCATTGCATTCGGACACAACTCGCACAGGACCCTTTTTTGGGTCCGCACCAGAATGGGTTTGCATCGGTGTTCACACCTATGAGATCAGATTCTGTTCCAAACTGACAGTTTGCACTGCGATATGCAAACTGATCTGGGGGTGTCATTAACTTTGTATTGACACCCCCAGCAATTCGCATATGGCAGTGTGAACTGCCTGCGAGTTTATTGTGATGCGGGATGCCGCAGTGGATTCACAGGGTTCCCGCATGGCATATATGTGAATCAGCACTGACTTACAGCCAGTTCACTCTATTTCGACTTCGAGCCGTCTTAATTGGCACTACTGAAGTCGATCCGACTTCAGAAAACGGTCCTGTTCTACTTTGAGACGACTTGTATCCGACTTGTGTCAATAGCAATAGACTTCAATGGGAGTCGCCTCCAAGTCGGATCCTTATCTTATTTCAAGCGACTTGTTATCAGACTTTCCAGAAAGAAGAAAGAGATTAGCCAGGCATTCCCCACATTGCAGCCATGCCTATATGGTATATATGTGTATATATATATATAGATATATATGTAATGGTATATATATTCCATTATCTCTGCTTGGTCTGTGTGAGTGGCACTGGTGGACACAGATTAGTGGTACTGGTGGACACTGATACGTGGCACTGGTGGACACTGATTCATGGCACTGATATGTGGCACTGGTGGACACTGATTGGTGGCACTGGTGGGCAGTGGCACTGGTGGACACATACGTGGCACTGGTGGGCAGTGGCACTGGTGGACACTGATACGTGGCACTGGTGGGCAGTGGCAATGGTGGACACTGATACGTGGCACTGGTGGGCAATGAGGAAATAGGTAAAAAAAACCAGAAAAGGGGAATTAGGCCACAACACATAATATTCTGATTGGCCAAATGCAAAGTCATCTGTCATAAGTCGCGCAAAATAATTCACAAGTCGTGCTGAAGTCGCGGTAAAAAGTCGCTCCGACATGGTAGTGGGAGCTCTTCTATAATTCTATAAATAAAAGAAGGTACTGATGGTAGATCATTGCATAGGATTTTATCCAAACAATGATCTAGTGTGCTAGTGTGTCATCTATGGTGAAGCCTTCATGCTATTCATCACCTAGCGGATACACCTTGCTTATCTATATATATATATATATATATATATACACATATACACACACACACACACACACAGACTATAAAGTGTATATACATATAGACTCTCTCTATATATATATTTGCACACACAGAGAGACTATATATACAGATATAGATATACTATATATACACACATATATATATGATATATATATATATATATATATATATATATATATATATATATATATATACATATATACAGAGAGACTATATATATATATATATATATATATATATATAAACACACACACACACACATATATATATATATATATATATATATATATATATATATATTGTGACAGGACGTCAAGTAAATGTGACAGGAAGTCAGGTAAATCTGTGAGTTTTGTCACAGATTGGAGATACAATTCACCAATTACTATAGGGTGTCGGCTGCAGAAGCCAGCAGAAATGTCTAAAGACATTGAACAGACTTCAGCTGTTCAGAATGAGGAAGTTAAGGCCTCTATAATTTGTCCAAAGGAAGTCTATGGAGGGCTGCCTCCTGTTGCCCTGTGGGCTGGGAGAGGAGGACAGTCAGATGTGTGCCCCCTGAAAGCTGTGTGAGAACGGGGAAGACCTCCTGAAGTGATGTGAAGCTGAGGAGGGTAGCAAGTGTGGAGACTACTCGAAGTGAGGTCTTGGATCGTTTCTAGGTGAAAAGAAACCAATGGACATTTCCTGTGTGAAGGGGAAATTAACAAGTGTGAAGACTACTCAAGGTGAGGTCTTGAACTATTTCTATGTGGAAGAAATAAATGAACTGTTTGCTATGTGAAGAGACAAACAAATGGACATGTTCAATGAGAAGAGGAAAAGGGACCTGTTAAATGAACATGTGCTGTGTGAAGAGATAAAACATGGACTATTGAGAGTCTGCTGTACGATCAGCCAAGTCTGCCCAACAGTAACTTGGGGACAGACTTCATTAGATAGGTTCCTGTGTGAGAAGGTAGCCGCCCACAGAGGCAAGGATTTGTTTTGTCTTTTTTATTTTATTTTTGACGTTTTTGAGGCTTGCACTTGTGTGAAGTAAATTGCAAGAATAAACCAAACTGTTGTTTGCAAGCACTTCTCGGCTATCTCTCTGTGAAAACGCACCCCCCAAGGGGTCATCCACGCCTACCACTGAGCTAATCTTCACAATATATATATATATATATATATATATATATATATGAGAGAGACTATATATACACAGATATATATACAGATAGAATATATATATGTACACAAGGGGAGACCATATATATATATATACACACATGGAAACAGAGAGCCTATAGGGAGACTATATATACACAGAGAGCCTAAATATACAGAGAGACAATTTATACACAGAGAGCCTTTAGAGAGCATATATATATATATATATATATATATATATATATATATATATATATATATATATATATACAAAGAGAGAGCCTATATACACAGACGATATATTCACAAAGACTATATATACACAGAGAGCCTTTAGAGAGCCTATAAATACATAGAGAGCCTATATATACACAGAGAGAGCCTATATACACACAGAGACTATATATACACAGAGACTATATATACACAGAGGGCCTTCCTTAACTGAAAATAATAGGAGAGTTTAGTTCTACTTTACAATCTCTTTTAGATAGGAGTGGCGGTGGGTGATCACATACTAGCTCTTCTCCCATCCTCCATGGGCGCGGGAGCCGTCGGTCATGGCACAGGGCTCTGAAGGAAAGACACTGACGGCCCTTCCTTCAGAGCGCATGTGCCAGTGACGTCACCCGCTGCATATAAAGTAAATATCTCATAAGGTAAAAGGTCAATCCATCTCTTCTTACGGAACCCCCAGCAATCTCTGGAAGAACCCTAGGATCCCATAGAACCCTGTGCGCAAGAAGCTGATAAAGTCCAAGGCTGCACCGAAAAAAACGTAGAGAATCTAGATGGGAAAATGCAATCAAAATTTAATTGGAAAAATCAAATGTAGGATTGTCTCAACCATGCTATTGCAATGTCCCTTAGGGTCCTTTCACACTGTGCGCCTTCCGATAAGATCCGTTCTGCTCAGCGGGGGATGCATCCACTGATCCCCGCTGAGCAAGCGGATGACAGCTCCGTCTCCGCTCTGTGGGGGAATCGGATGAGAATGGACTGCCTGTCCATTCTCATCAGATCCGATCCGATCTGCCAGATGGATGGAAAATAGGGTTTCCACCTGTCTGGATTTCAAGGACAGGATCAGAAGCGGGTGGCAGCGGGTAGCAGCGGAGATGTCTCTGCTGACATCCGCTGCCCCATAGGGCTGCATGGAGCATCCGATCAGGTCTGCCTGAAAAATTGACAGGCGGATCTGATCGGATCGGCCGTGTGAAAGGACCCTCAAAGCTGAGCTTCAGGCAGATAAATTAGACATAAATAAAGCACCAATAATACTTTATAAATTACATTTTTAAAATAGAAAGTATACCTAAGTCGGGAAACAACCCAAAGAGGACTGGGGAAGGCTCAATGTATCAGAGCCAAACACCAGGAAAAGTTATTAGCAAGAGAAGGAAATAAAGAGGATAGGAACGGGAGAGAGGGGAAGGTGAAGAGGAAAGAAAAAGGAGGGAAGAAAAGTGGAGAGAAAAAAAAGGAAGGAACGGGGGAGGACAAAAAGAAAAAGAAAAAAAGAGATAGAGGGGAGAAAAACAGCAAGAGGAGGAAAGAGAAGGGAGGAGGGCTGGTGGGATTTTTCAATTGGTACCGTAGCTCATAAATTTACAAAATTTTTATTAAAAATATTGAATATTTATTGATCCATATTAAAAACAATGTCGCAGTGACCCATAGGTCGAGACCTTGAATCACAATAACCCATAATAGATAATAACTGCTATACCCAAAAGGTACAAGAGACCTAAGGGTATTTTTTTTTATCAAAAAATGTGTGTGTGTGTGTGTGTATGTGTGTGTGTGTGTATATATATATATACTGGTGTATACAATTTACAATATAATGGATACTTTAATGCTTATGAGGAAACCTATACAAGATGATGGGATAAGCCATCAAGATGACAGTTGTAAACAAGAAACAGATAACAATAGAGCATTTTTCCTTTGTCAAGTCTACACATTTGTGCTGTATGGGCCGGATCATAGGTGCAATGGGCCAGGACCTCAAAGGCAACGCATCAAAAGTTAGAACGGGGAAGAATATTCATGCAAGCACAATATAGTGACATGAATTGAATCTGGAATGAATCTTATCCCAAGAAAGGTTTGTATGTTAATACTTCATCTATCCCTGGGGGTTTGGTCGCCCCCAAGGACTCAATCCAGTAGGTTTCCTTTTGTAATATGCGCTTATCCCAGTTACCCCCTCGGAGTTGAGGGGCTGAGCTTCAGGCAGATAAATTAGACATAAAGAAAGCACTGTAAACAATAATACTTTATACATTACATTTTTAAATTAGAAAGTACCTGAATTCAAACTGTTTCAGCCTCTTGCAGTCTCTGTAGAGCAGGGAAGAAGCAGCACAAGGAGCTAATCAGTTCATGTGCTGACAAGCAGCAAGCTCATAGGGGGAGAGAGCAGAATAAGAAAGAGATGAGCTCATCACTGTGCTGCTTCTCCTTTCACCATCCAGTCACAGGCTTGGCCAGGGTGTAGGTTGACCTGGGCTCAGAGAAAGTGGGCTGAATGATGCTGTCCATCAGAGTGAGGACATTTAGGCGGGGGGGGGGGGGATACTGCAGGGGAAATCTCTGTATTGAAAGTGAATATTGCAGCAAATGCTGGTATTGTCATGTTATCTTTGATTGGTATGTTCTTTTTTACCTTGTTTTTTTGGCTGGAGTTTGGCTCTAATCCAGATGTATTAGGATGACTTGACTTGTTTCTTGTTTATTTAAACTGCTGTAAATATTATTATAAAACTACTGTCTAATGCCAAGAGAATCAGAGAATTTAATCAACATTTTATTTGAGTCATGTATGGGATTGTCAGAGCCATGCCATTGTGATTTTTTAAATCTAGATGTATTAGGACTTGATTTTTGTCCTTGTTTATAAACAGCTATGACTATTATTTGTAATATTGGATGTTATTGTATCTTTGTATTTATAAATACTGTCCAATGCCAATACTGCACTAAGAAGCATTGGGAATATAGATGGGAAAACCTGACCTTAAGGGCGCATTCACATAGGTGGCCAGGGGCGGTAAAAGCAGGTTGTTGATTCACCCTCTCTTTTTGGCTTGAGGACCATTATCACTGAGAGTAAAAGTGAAAGAAAATTCCAAATTTTGGGTTGTCCCAGAACAGGAAAGGAGGAAGAATCTTCCAATGGGGACACTTGTTTTGGTGACAACCAGGGATTCCTTCCCTGTGGGACCATTCATGAGGTGCAGCTATGGGGACTATTGGGGACACTAGTTCTGGTGACAACCAGGGATTCCTTCATTGTTGGGACTGCAGGACCATTCACGAGGCACAGCTATGGGGACTATGAAGATTCTAGTTCTGGTGACAACCGGGGATTCCCTCACTGTGGGGACTTCAGGACCATTCACGAGGCGCAGCTATGGGGACTATAGGGGACACTAGTTCTGATGACAACCAGGGATTCCTTCACTGTAGGGACTGTGGGAACATTCATGACTCGGCCAATTTGCTGTTAGAAGGGACGTTGGTTGGTGCTACTTTCTCCTGTATATGAGATGAATTTCTTCTTCTATTGGATATGTAATACAAATCATAGGTGGTGTTTGAAAGTTATGTCTTTGAGCTTTGTGGTATTTGCACTCAACACATGGTTGCATTTAGCCTTGGCTGGGTATTTTCTTTCTGCAGGGGTTTGTAAGCTTTTCCTCCCTGTCTATAGGGATTGTGTATTTTCCAGTATACTATTATAGATTTCGTGGCTTGGCTTATGAGATTTAGCTTTTTTTTTTAATTCAGGGTGTATATATACTCTTTGAAACAGTTTGCCACACATCCAGATCCTGAGGAAGCCGAAATTGTGGGTGAAACGCGTCAATCCATCGTACCGTAGAATGTGCTGTGTTATGTGATACACCTTTTAGATGTTGTATTTTCATGTGCTATTTTTTATTATTTTGTCTTTAATACAATATAAATATTTTTTATGATTTATTGTCCTTCCGATATTTTTGGGGATGCCATTAATCCTAATGGTAACCCCACGCACTGAAGAGCACAGCAAGGTTTCCTGTACTATGAACCGCACTGTACTATGCAGTTTCCCTGCGACCCCGTTTTCAGAAAAGTTGCAGGTATCTTTTCCAAGCAATTTCAGAAAATAGAGCCGGCAACTCCGATGATCCTTAATCCATTTTATTGATACAAGAAAGAGTAAAAAATACAAACGGGGCTCACGCGTTCCGGCTGATCACAGTGAACAAGGCTTATCAGCTGGAACGCGTGAGCCCGTTTGCAGTTCTTACTCTTTCTCATGTATCAATAAAATTGATTAAGGATCATCGGAGTTGCCGGCTCTATTTTCTGAGATTGTGTCTATTCATCAATGTAAGAGGGAACGTCTGAGCCAGAGCACCCGTCGTCCATTTTTTACCTAAAAGGGATAACACTGCTCTGAGCGCTGCACCATCTGTGTTACCTTTTCCATGCAATGTGAGGGCCGGTTCACACTGCAATTTCTGCTTTCCGAATGTGTTTCTGCATGCATGTTTTTGATGAGTTTATGTGCCTTTTGATGCGTTCCATTGCATTTCCCCCTCTTTTATTTCATCTTATTTGAGGACAATTGAGAAAATGTGCTTTCCAGCGTTTTCAATGCATTTTGCCTCATTCCAGATGCGTTCCATACCGAAAAAATGCAGCATGTTCTACTTTTGTTGACTGCATTGGAACGCACTGCACTGGTGTGAACCAGAGCCATTGGAATCCATGTCAAACACTGTCAATGCATTTTGCAGAATAAAAACGCACTGGACTGCATCTGGTGGAAACCAGCCCTCAGGAGGTACAGCAGCCCCTTCAAATGAATAGGCTGCTTTGCCCGAGCAAACGCAGCTGCTGGAAGCCGCATAGATGTGACCAAGCCTCACAGAGACTTCATCTTATACAGTCAGTGTATTGTTACTGAGTGGAAGCTGTGGTTAGAAAATGTAGTATGCAAATATTAGAATGGTTCTAAAGCTTTGTGGTTTATCGCCCTCATGCATTCTATGCATTATCTTCTTACCGGTCTGCTCTGTCCCGCGAAATGACGTAACTGTACGTCGCTTCGCGGGACCGCTACAGGGACCACCACAGGGGAGCCGATCAGCGGGTCCGGTGGCCGCGATCGCTCCTCGTGGAGACAGAACAGTAGTCCGCCGTTGTAAACACAGCAAACCGCTGTTTTGTCAGTTATAAACACAGGGATCCTGTGTTCCTCTTATTTAGGATCACAGGTCGCTGTGTTCATTCAGGAAGCCCATCCCCCACATAGTTAGAAAGCACCCCCTAGGGACACATTTAACCCTTTGATTGCCCCTGGTGTTAACCCCTTCCCTGCCAGTGTCATTAGTACAGTAAGGGTCCTTTCACACGGTCCGCCTCTGTCGGCGGACTCCGTGCTGCTCATCGGGGGATCGATCCGCTGATCCCCGCTGAGCAGGCGGATGACAGCTCCGTCTCCGCTCTGTGTGCTGAGAGGGAGCTGTCAGATCCCCGCTGTTCTCCATGGGGTTTCCATCCCTCCGGATTTCACGGACAGGATCGGATCGGATGGCAGCGGGTGTCAGCGGAGATGTCTCCGCTGACATCCGCTGCCCCATAGGGATGCATGGAGGATCGGATCAGATCTGCCTAAAAAACTGACAGGTGGATCTGATCGGATCGTTCGTATGAAAGGACCCTAACAGTGCATATTTTTAGCACGGATTACTGTAGTAATGTCACTGGTCCCCCCAAAAGTGTCAAAAATGTCAGTTAGGTGTCTGATCTGTCCGCCGCAATACCGCAGACCCACTAAAAATCGCTGATTGCAGCCATTACTAGTAAAAAAAAAAAAATAATAATTAATAAAAATGACATAAATTTTTCCCCTAGTTTGTAGATTCTATAACCAATCAGTACAGTTCAATACACTTATTGGGATTTTTTTTGCCAGAAATATGTAGCAGAATACAAATTGGCCTAAAATGATAAAAAAAAAAATTTGATTTTTAATTTTTTTTTATTGGGAATGTTATATAGCAAAAAGTATAAATATATATTTTTTTTCAGAATTGTCGCTATTTTTTTGTTCATAGCGCTAAAAATAAAAATCGCACAGGTGATGAAATACCCCCAAGAGAAAGCTCTATTTGTAGGTAAAAAAGGACATCAATTTTATTTGTATACAGCGTCGCACGACCGTGCATTTGTCAGTTAAATTGACGCAGTGCCGTATCGCAAAAAATGGCCTGGTCATTAAGGGGGTAAAACTCCTGACACTCAAGCGATTGAGTTTGATATGATCTTTTTTCACCTATGTTTGTGAGTAGCCATTTTTATGTTTTACGAATAAAGCCAATATTGAGGATAATGCGCTAGGTCGGTGCGCCCTTCTTTGTGTTTCTTTGTTTGCAGTACTTCTGGACTATCCCAGTCCTTTAGGGCAGCAAGACCTTAGCCATCCGAGATGCCATATGTGAGTCCCGTGGGAAGAGTGGGCGAGGAGCTGGGATTCTGAGCGCAGGAGATAGGTGTTTCATACACCACATCGTTTTGGAGTAGACCCCGCTTTTACTTACCAGAGCCCATCCGATCCAGCATTGTGCAGGAGCGCAGTGGCTCCCGCCGCTGTGTCTCTCCTCATTGGACAGATTGATAGTAGAAGGAGTGATTGGCTTCTGCTGCTGTCAATCAAATACGGTGACACCGGAGTGGGGTGAGGGCGGGCCAATTCCCGTTTTCTCTGTCAATGGACGTAGCAGCGGGACTCGGGAGGGAGCCCACATGGGTGCCCCTAGGGAAAGCGGGTCTCTGTAGGGGCACCTAATGAATAGGAGAAGCCTGGAGCGCTAGCGGGGGACCCCAGAAGAAGAGGCTTAGTGCACAGAGCAGGTAAGTATAAGGCCTCTTTCACACGGGACCGATCTGTTGGACGGACTCTGCTAGCTCAGTGGGTATTGCTCCGTTGATCCCCGCTGAGCAGGCAAATGACAGCTCTGTCTCCATTCTCTGTGCACAGACAGACCTGTCAGAGTCCCGCTCTCCTCTATGGGACGATCGGATTAAAACGGACAGCATGTCCATTTTCTTCTGATCCCATCCGATCCAACCCGCTGGAGGGATGGGGAATGTATCGCCATCCGTCTTTTTTCAGCAGTTCTGAAAACAGATGGATCCACCTCCTCATAGAGGAGAATGGGTGGCCCGATCAGGGCAGGTGGACCCCATTACCCCATAATGACAAAAGAAGTTTGTTTGAAATCTTTGCATATCCTTTGCCATGACACTCAAAATTGAGCTCAGGTGCATCCTACTTCCACTGATCATCCTTAGGGCTCTTTCACACACTTCGTCCGTTTTTCTCAGCGGGGGATTGAGCCGCCGATCCCCCGCTGAGCAGCAGGAGGACAGCTGTGTCTCTGCGCTGTGTGCGGAGACACAGCTGACAGTTCCCCATGCATCTCTATGGGGGAAATCGGATGTCAATGGACCGTCAGTCCGTTCTCACCCGATGCCATCCGATCCGCTGGACGGATGGAAAATAGGGTTTCCATCCGTCCAGATTTGACGGATCGGGTCGGATGTCAGCGGACATGTCTCCGCTGCCATCCGATGCCCCATAGGAATGCATGGGGAGACCGTTCATATCCGCCAAAAAAACGGACAAGCGGATCTGAACGGCCCGCCTGTGTGAAAGGGGCCTTAAGATGTTTCTACAACTTGATTGAAGTCCACCTGTGGTATATTCAGTTAATTGGACATGATTTGGAAAGGCACACACCTTTCATATATGAGGGCCCACAGTAAACAATGCATATCAGAGCACAAACCAAGCCATAAAGTCCAAGGAACTGTCTGTAGACCTTTGAGACAGGATTGTATTGAGACACAGATCTGGGGAAGGAAAAAGAAACATTTCTGCAGCATTGAAGGTTCCAATGAGCACAGTGGCCTCCATCATCCATAAATGGAAGAAGTTTGGAACCACCAGCCAAACTGAGTGATCGGGGGAGAAGGACCTTAGCCAGGGATGTGACCAAGAGCCCGATGGTCACTCTGACAGAGCTCCAGCGTTTCTCTGTGGAGAGAGGAGAACCTTCCAGAAGAACAACCATCTCTTCAGAACTCCACCAATCAGGCCTGTATGGTAGAGTGGTCAGATGGAAGCTGCTCCTCAGTAAAAGGCACATGACAGCCCGCCTGGAGTTTGCCAAAAGGCACCTGAAGGACTCTCAGACCATGAGACCTGGTGGCAGCATCATGCTGTGGGGAGGTTTTTCAGCAGCAGGAACTGGGAGACTAGTCGGGATCAAGGGAAAGATGAATGCAGCAATGTACAGGGACATCCTTGATGAAAACCTGCTCCAGAGCGCTCTGGACTTCAGACTGGGGCGAAGGTTCACCTTCCAAAAGGACAACGACCCTAAGCACACAGCCAAGATAACAAAGCAGTGGCTTCCAGACTTGAACTCTTAAGGAAATCTGAAAATGGCTGTGCACTGACGCTCCTCATCCAACCTGATGGAGCTTGAGAGGTCCTGCAAAGAAAAATGGGAGAAACTGCCCAAAAATAGGTGTGCCAAGCTTGTAGCATCATACTCAAAAAGATGCCAAAGGTCCATAACAAAGTATTGAGCAAAGGCTGTTTTTTTAATTTTTAATAAATTTGCAAAGATTTCAAATCCACTTCTTTCACATTGTCATTATGGGGTAATAATCCATTTTGGAATAAGTCTGTAACATAAAATGTGGAAAATATGAAGCGCTGTGAATACTTTCCATATGCACTGTAATTAGTGGAAAATATGCACAACTCCTGACCCCCAGACTTCTCTCCATGGCATGTCACTGAGAAGTGCTGAGTCCAAGAAGACCTGTCCGTGCCTGGTACGCACCTTGAGGTCCACTGTGTCTTCACCATCAGGAAACCCTTTAATATCAGTTTTGTGTGGACTGACTTTTTTTTAAAAGCGATTGTAACCAAAGAAATTTGGGAGCTGCCATTGCTGGCCTAAATGGTCTCCTTGTAAAAATGCTAGCTGCCTGGCTGTCCTTGGCTTTAATACCTCCTCAGTCACTGGCTTGGAACAAGCAGGCAGATTAGAAAGTCGCAGGGACGTCAGAACTCCTGATTTGCATGCTTGATCCAGGTTGGTGCCTTAGAACATATTCTAGTGGACCTGAACTACAGAAGTGAGAATTTACTATGTTATAGGAAACAGAAATGTTACCTGTGCCTAAGAGGAACACAGAAAAAGTATCTTTGTCTTGATTTTCAAAATAGCAGCTATGTAAATGTGCCTAGGCACTCCTGCATTTTGTGTCATCTATGCCTATAGACTCATAGCATTATATGGAGTGCACTTCCTGGTATGTAGTGTGCCTAGGCACTTCTGCATTTTGTGTCATCTATGTCTACAGCTTGATATATGGAGCGCACTTCCTTGTATGTAGTGCGCCTAAGCACTTTTGTGTTTCTTGTGTCTACAGTCTCATAGCTTTATGTAGTGTGCCTAGGCACTCTTGCATCTCCTGCATTTTGTGTCTACAGCCTCATAGCCTTACATGGAGTACACTACCTCATATGTAGTGTGCCTAGGAATTCCTGCATTTTGTGTGTACAGTCCCTTAGCTTTATATGGAGTGCACTTTCTGGTATGTGGTGTGCCTAGGCACTCCTACATTCTGTGTCACCAGTGTCTACAACCTCATAGCTTTATATGGATTGCACATCCTGGTATGTAGTGTGTCTAGGCACTCCTGAGTTTTGTGTCTTCTGTGTCTACAGTTTCAAAGCTTTATATGGAGTGCATTTCCTCATATGGCTCTTATGTAGTGTGCCTAGGCATTCCTGCATTTTGTGTCCACTGTGTCTACTTTCTCATAGCTTTATATGGGTTGCACTTCCTGGTATGTAGTGTGCCTAGGCACTCCTGTGTTTTGTGTCTACAGTCTGATAGCTTTCTATGGAGTGCACTTTCTGGTATGTAGTGTGCCTAGGCACTTCTGCATTCTCTGTCACCTGTGTCTACCTCATAATCTTATATGGAGTGCACTTCCTTGTATGTAGAGTGGCTACAGCCTCATAGCTTTATATGCAATTCATTTCCTGTATGTAAGTGTGCCTTCAGCCTCATTGCTATACACACTATATTACCAGAAGTATTGGGACGCCTGCCTTTACATGCACATGAACTTTAATGGCATCCCAGTCTTTGTCCGCGGGGTTCAAAATTGGGTTTGATTGGACCAGTGCACAAAGCAAGGTCCAAAAAAGACATGGATGAGTGAGTTTGCGGTGGAGGAACTTGACTGTCCTGACCTCAACCTGATAGAACACCTTTGGGATGAATAAGAGCGGAGACTGTGAGCCAGGCCTTCTTGTCCAATGTCAGTGCCTGACCTCACAAATGTGCTTCTGGAAGAATGATCAAACATTCCCATAGACACACTCCTAAACCTTGTGGACAGCCTTCCCAGAAGAGTTGAAGCTGTTATAGTTGCAAAGGGTGGGCCAACTCAATATTGAACCCTACAGACTAAAATACTTTTGACAATACAGTGCATCTGCAGTATGAGATCCAAGGCACTGCTGCTTCTGGCAGCTAGATTTGGTGATATCCCTATGGTGCTGCTCACTGTTCTGCTTCCTTGCTGGAGGTTCTGACTAGGGATGCACTGATTCGATTTTTCTTGTCCCTATACCGATATCTGGCATTGTGTATCTGCCGACAGGGCAGCCATCAGAAATTTTGGGGCCCCTTACACAGCTTTAGGCCTGGGCCCCCTGGGGCCTGGCCACCAACATTCCCCAGGGCCTGCCCACTGGCCTTCCCACTAAATCCACCCAGGGACATGGGGAGGAGGAATCAGTGTCCCGGCTTGTGTCCAGGGCTACAGCCTGTAGGTAGTGCTTCTTAGTTGTGGGCAGCATGCGGGCCAAAAGTTGCCTGCTAAAAGTTTCATTTAATTCTGTTGCTGTAGGGGGTGCAAGCCAGCCCTGGGCCCGGCCGGCCAGGCCCCTTGGGATGTTTGGGCCCCTTACAAGTGTATTAGCTGTCCCCCCCTGATGGCGGCCCTGTCTGCCGATACCGATACCGAAACCGATCCGGAACTACACACATATACAATATGCATGCGGCTGCAGTACAGAGCAAAGCCGCTGCTTCATGTGTATGGCTCCTCCATTCACAGACGGAGTGCATCTGATATCACTCCGCCTGTGAGCCGGACCTATACAGGAAGTAGCGGCTCCCATCCCATACTACTACTGCACCAAGTAAGGGACGGCTGAGCCGGGACTCAGCAAAACCGGATCGGCGGCTCCGTGCAAGTAAGGAACGGCTGAGCCGGGACTCAGCAAAACCGGATCGGCCCATGGATCGGTTAATTTTACCGATCCCTGGATCCAGCTATTGTGGCAGTATTGGCGCTGATATCTGATCCTAATATCGGATCGGTGCATCCCTAGTTCTGACATGAGGAAGCTAAACACTGCCTCTCCCAAGATGGCCGCCTCTACACAGACATAGTAAGTCAGTAATACAGAAAGAATGGCCACAGGAAGACCACAGGCAATACTGGGGATGTCATTTGTCCTCTGTTTGCCTTTTTGAGCAGTTAAGTTCTTTTTTCAAGCCATTGGATCAGCATGAGTGCCAGGCGACTAGCATTTTCTGCCATGACACCCTCTGTGTTCTCATAGTACCAGTTTTGTTTGTTCAGGTGTTACTTCCATTGTCTGAGCCTATAATCCTCTTGGCGTGATACACTTGAAAGGTGATAAGGGTGTTGCTTTTTCAATTTGATTCACAAAGAAATAATTATCTGTAAGAGTTTGAAGTGGTTGTTCTGTGTTCTGGGGATAGTAGTCCGGGACGACATCTCTAGCATTGCAGACTGTATGGCTGCATGCTGCCCCTAACTCCAAGAAGTAGTGGTAGAGGGGTGCTGGAAACACAGATCTTCACATGTGCAAAGATGGGGATCCCCCAGGAGAGGACATTCACCCAACACATGTGCAAAGATGGGGATCCCCCAGGAGAGGACATTCACCCAACACATGTGCAAAGATGGGGATCCCCCAGGAGAGGACATTCACCCAAGGTGAGAAATCCAAGCGCAAGGCTTCATTCACACTGTTGTAAAAAAAAAAAAAAAGCCATCTACAAGTGTTTTTTAACTACGGATCTGAGCACAGCTGCAGTGTTTTCAATGGAGCCATTCAAATAGGTGTGTAAACATGAGCTGCTTACATGTATAAAGACATGTATACATGTCTGTTTAACCACTTAAAACCCATGCTATAGCCCAAAGGCGGCTTAAAATGCCAGGAGGGTGTAAATGGACGTCCTCCTTTCTGGCGCAAATCTGTGATTGCCGAGTCCTTGGGACTTAGTTGATCACAGAGCAGGGTAAAGGGCCAATCAAAGCAGGCCCTTCACCACGTGATCAGCTGTCAGCCAATGCTAGCTGATCACGGAAGTAAACAGAAGTCGGTTACAGGCTTTTTGTTTTCTTCACGCTGTCAGCATGCATAAAAGAAGAAAGCTGTTAACCAGCTTCTGTTAGAGGGACATCTTTCCCCTTAGTGCCCATCAGTACTGTTAACCACTTGACGCCCGCCCGTCGTCAAATGACGGCGGGACGGAGTGACCATTGTTCTGGGTCGCCGTCATATGACGGCGGCCCAATCAGGCAGGGCAGGCGCGCGATCGTGTGCGCGCTGCCCTGCACTGTCGGTGGCGGCGTTTCCCGGGACCGGCAGGGGGGAAACAGCCAATGGGCATGGCTGTTTCCCACGTGATCGGCTGTGATCTAATCACACAGCCGATCACAATAGTAAAGCCCAGAAGATGACCGCGCATGCGCGATCGGGAGCGCGCATCACGGTCATGTCGGTGGCTCTGTGTTCCCTAGGAACACAGCTAGTCACCGGCAGTAGTAAACAGGCACTGACAGTGACTGTTTACTATGTGATCGGCTGTGAATCCATTCACAGCCGATCACAAAATGTAAACACAGAGCAGTAACTCACTGTTACTAGCTCTTCTCCCCTCAGACCCCTTTCACACTGGGGCGATCCGACTTCCCGGGCCGACCTCACAGGAGCGGCCGGCACGGACTTCATAACATTGAAGTCTATGCAGGTCGCCCCAAAGAAGCTCCGGACCCTTTTTCTAAGTCGGAGCGACTTGTGTCGCTCCTATTAGAACGGGTCCGCAGCTTCTCTATGGAAGGCGACCTGTCAGGCGACCAGGTCGCCTGACAGGTCACCCCAGTGTGAACGGGGGCTCACACAGTTTCCAGTGTGAGGAGAGCAGAGCCAGAAACAGTGAGTTACTGCTCTGTATACCTGTAAAAGTAAAATCACAGCAATAAAGGTCCCCACATAGTCCTCAGGCCCCCCCCCCCCCCCTAATTGCACCTGTCACCCAACAGTCACCTCATCAGTGCCCAGAAATTGACACCCATAAGGCTATGTTCACATGTGAGTGTAGCGATTGCGGGCAGAATCACCGCGATTTTTCCCGCAATTCGGAAATCATTGCAAATCGCGGGACGCCTGTGCGTTGCCCGTGATTTGCAATAGCACCCCAAACGCTGTGCGATGTTGCCGTGATTTCCGCCTGCCGAATTGCGGTAACATCGCGCAAACAACGCATGACGCCCAAAAAAGGTCATGCGTTGTTTGCGCGATGTCACCGCGATTCGGCAGGCGGAAATCGCGGAAACATCACACAGTGTTTGGGGTGCTATTGCAAATCATGGGCAACGCACAGGCGTCCCGCGATTTGCAATGATTTCCGGATCGCGGGCAGAATCGCTGTGATTCTGCCTGCGATCGCTACGCTCACATGTGAACGTAGCCTAAAGTTCACCTGTCACCAGAGACTGCCATCAGTACCGCCGTGCACCATCGCCCGTCACCTGTCACCCATCGGTGACCATGCCCGTCACCTGTCACCCTATCAATCACCGTCACCTGTCACCCCATCAGTGATCGTCACCTGTCACCCCATCAGTGATCGTCACCTGTCACCCTATTAGTGATCGTCACCTGTCACCCCATCAGTCATCGTCACCTGTCACCCCATCAGTCATCGTCACCTGTCACCCCATCAATCATCGTCACTTGTCACCCCATCAGTGATCGTCACTTGTCACCCCATCAATCATCGTCACTTGTCACCCCATCAGTGATCGTCACTTGTCACCCCATCAATCATCGTCACTTGTCACCCCATCAGTGATCGTCATCTCTCACCCCATCAATCATCGTCACCTGTTACCCCATCAGTCATCGTCACCTGTTACCCCATCAGTCATCGTCACCTGTCACCCCCATCAGTCATCGTCACCTGTCACCCCCATCAGTCATCGTTACCTGTCACCCCCATCAGTCATCGTCACCTGTCACCCCCATCAGTCATCGTCACCTGTCAACCCATCAGTCATCGTCATCTGTCAACCCATCAGTGACCGTCACCTGCCACCCATCAGTGATCATCCGCAGTCAACCGTCACCCGTCGCACAGCCCATCACAGCCAGCATGTCAAAAAGGATGTACAGCAGCGAGGAGGCCCTTCAGGCCCTCTCCATGACTGATGAGAGCACCGGGGAGCTCTCATCAGTATCCGAATCCATATCCGAATCTGATTCGGAATTTAAAATCGCTAAATCGGACTATTCCTGTACACTTTCCTTTATAGAATGTATTTTGGGGTGCAATTTTTGCTATATACATGCAATCACTTACCGACCGCCTAACGACTATATACGTCGGCCATTTAAAGCTAAATACTGGGGTTATGGCAGCAGATAGCTGCCATAACCCCGGTATTTTTTTAAACGGCGGGCGGTCGGCTTTCAGATAAGGGTGGTCCCAGTGACGGATTCGCCGCGGAATTACCCTTACGGTGCAGGGGAAGAGGTGCCCCCTTCCGCCGCGTTTTCCCAGCTTACCGGATCCGCCGGCAGCGGGGAAACTTGTGGATTATTTCAAAGATTGAAGTGACTACATTGAAATTTAGCTTCCTTTAACAATGCAAAGTAATTGTATGGTCTTACACCGAGAGCAACCTTACTCAACCTGAGGAGCTCCAGGCTACCCCCAAAAAACTGAAAGTCAGCAGCTACAAATACTGTAGCTGCTGACTTTTAATATAAGGACACTTACATGTCCAGGGATCCAGCGATGTCCTCACCTGAGCCGATTATTCAATAAGTTCATAAGTTCATTCATAAGTAACGCAAACCGTCAGTGAAGTCTTGTAGCTTCACAGTCGATTTCCTACTACAGTACACATGTGGGAGTAGCGCTGTGCCTGTGTGAATGGTTCCTTAGTCTTCTGGGACCTTTGATGTGTCCCAAAAGGCTGTGGGGGAAGAGGGGGAGGGGATTTTGGGCTCAGATCGCCACGGCACATTTGACTGGAAGTGTGAAGGGTACCTGTAAAAACCAGGTACCCGCTCTCTTCCCCTCTCCTCTCCCCCCCAAAAAGTGCCAAATGTGGCAGTGGAGGGGGGGACAGGGGGGGAGAAGGCAAACAAGCTGAACTTCCTGTCACACCACCACCCTGCAATCCCCGCTCCCAGCACCCTGCCATTCCAGCCACACCAGCACCCTGCAATCCCCGCTCCCAGCACCCTGCCACACCAACACCCTGCAATCCCCGCTCCCAGCTCCCTGCCATTCCTGCCACACCAACACCCTGCAATCCCCGCTCCCAGCACCCTGCCACACCAACACCCTGCAATCCCCGCTCCCAGCTCCCTGCCATTCCTGCCACACCAATACCCTGCAATCCCCGCTCCCAGCACCCTGCCATTCCTGCCACACCAACACCCTGCAATCCCCGCTCCCAGCACCCTGCCATTCCTGCCACACCAACACCCTGCAATCCCCGCTCCCAGCACCCTGCCACACCAACACCCTGCAATCCCTGCTTCCAGCACCCTGCCATTCCAGCCACACCAGCACCCTGCAATCCCCGCTCCCAGCACCCTGCCATTCCAGCCACACCAGCACCCTGCAATCCCTGCTCCCAGCACCCTGCCATTCCTGCCACACCAACACCCTGCAATCCCAGCTCCCAGCACCCTGCCATTCCTGCCACACCAACACCCTGCAATCCCAGCTCCCAGCACCCTGCCATTCCAGCCACACCAGCACCCTGCAATCCCCGCTCCCAGCACCCTGCCAGTCCTGCCACACCAATTCCCAGCACCCTGCCATTCCTGCCACACCAACACCCTGCAAACCCCGCTCCCAGCACCCTGCCATTCCTGCCACACCAGCACCCTGCAATCCCCGCTCCCAGCACCCTGCCATTCCAGCCACACCAGCACCCTGCAATCCCCGCTCCCAGCACCCTGCCATTCCAGCCACACCAGCACCCTGCAATCCCCGCTCCCAGCACCCTGCCATTCCAGCCACACCAGCACCCTGCAATCCCTGCTCCCAGCACCCTGCCATTCCTGCCACACCAACACCCTGCAATCACAGCTCCCAGCCATTCCAGCCACACCAGCACCCTGCAATCCCCGCTCCCAGCACCCTGCCAGTCCTGCCACACCAACACCCTGCAATCCCCGCTCCCAGCACCCTGCCATTCCAGCCACACCAGCACCCTGCAATCCCCGCTCCCAGCACCCTGCCATTCCTGCCACACCAACACCCTGCAATCCCCGCTTCCAGCACCCTGCCATTCCTGCCACACCAACACCCTGCAATCCCCGCTCCCAGCACCCTGCCATTCCTGCCACACCAACACCCTGCAATTCCTGCCACACCAACACCCTGAAATCCCTGCTCCCAGCACCCTGCCATTCCTGCCACACCAACACCCTGCAATTCCCCCCCCCCCCCCCCCAGCACCCTGCCATTCCTGCCACACCAACACCCTGCAATCCCCGCTCCCAGCACCCTGCAATTCCAACACCCTGCAATCCCCCCTCCCAGCACCTTGCAATCTCTGACACCCCAGTATCCTGCAATCACTGCTACCAGCAATTCCTGCAATCCAAGCTCCCAGCACCCTACCATTCCTGCCACACTAGTATCCTGCCATCCCTGCTCCCATCACCCTGCAATCCCTGCTATTAGCAATGCAATCCCCCCTCCCAGCATCTTGCAATCTCTGACACACCAGTACCCTGCCATCCCTGCTCCCAGCACCCTGCCATTCCTGCCACACCAACACCCTGCAATCCCTGCTTCCAGCACCCTACCATTCCTGCCACACCAACACCCTGCAATCCCCGCTCCCAGCACCCTGCCATTCCTGCCACACCAACACCCTGCAATCCCCGCTCCCAGCACCCTGCCATTCCTGCCACACCAACACCCTGCAATCCCCGCTTCCAGCACCCTGCCATTCCTGCCACACCAACACCCTGCAATCCCCGCTTCCAGCACCCTGCCATTCCTGCCACACCAACACCCTGCAATCCCTGCTTCCAGCACCCTGCCATTCCTGCCACACCAACACCCTGCAATCCCCGCTCCCAGCACCCTGCCATTCCTGCCACACCAACACCCTGCAATCCCTGCTTCCAGCACCCTGCCATTCCTGCCACACCAACACCCTGCAATCCCCCCTCCCAGCAGGCTGCAATCCTTGCTACAAGCAATCTCCGCTCCTAGCCTGCAGAAATCCCCGCCACACCAACACCCTGCAATCCCCCCTCCCAGCACCCTGCCATTCCTGCCACACCAACACCCTGCAATTCCCGCTCCCAGCACCCTGCCATTCCTGCCACACCAACACCCTGCCATTCCTGCCACACCAACACCCTGCAATCCCCGCTCCCAGCACCCTGCCATTCCTGCTCCCAGCACCCTGCCATTCCTGCCACACCAACACCCTGCAATCCCCGCTCCCAGCACCCTGCCATTCCTGCTACACCAGCACCCTGCAATCCCCGCTCCCAGCACCCTGCCATTCCTGCCACACCAACACTCTGCAATCCCCGCTCCCAGCACCCTGCCATTCCTGCCACACCAACACCCTGCAATCCCCGCTCCCAGCACCCTGCCATTCCTGCCACACCAACACCCTGCAATCCCCGCTCCCAGCACCCTGCCATTCCTGCCACACCAACACCCTGCAATCCCCGCTCCCAGCACCCTGCCACACCAACACCCTGCAATCCCCGCTCCCAGCACCCTGCCATTCCTGCCACACCAATACCCTGCAATCCCCGCTCCCAGCACCCTGCCACACCAACACCCTGCAATCCCCGCTCCCAGCACCCTGCCATTCCTGCCACACCAACACCCTGCAATCCCCCCCTCCCAGCAGGCTGCAATCCTTGCTACAAGCAATCTCCGCTCCTAGCCTGCAGAAATCCCCGCCACACCAACACCCTGCAATCCCCCCTCCCAGCAGGCTGCAATCCTTGCTACAAGCAATCTCCGCTCCTAGCCTGCAGAAATCCCCGCCACACCAACACCCTGCAATCCCTCCTCCCAGCACCCTGCCATTCCTGCCACACCAACACCCTGCAATTCCCGCTCCCAGCACCCTGCCATTCCTGCCACACCAACACCCTGCAATCCCCGCTCCCAGCACCCTGCCATTCCTGCCACACCAACACCCTGCAATTCCCGCTCCCAGCACCCTGCCATTCCTGCCACACCAACACCCTGCAATCCCAGCACCCTGCCATTCCTGCCACACCAACACCCTGCAATCCCCGCTCCCAGCACCCTGCCATTCCTGCCACACCAACACCCTGCAATTCCTGCTCCCAGCACCCTGCCATTCCTGCCACACCAACACCCTGCAATCCCCGCTCCCAGCACCCTGCCATTCCTGCCACACCAACACCCTGCAATCCCCGCTCCCAGCACCCTGCCATTCCTGCCACACCAACACCCTGCAATTCCCGCTCCCAGCACCCTGCCATTCCTGCCACACCAACACCCTGCAATCCCCGCTCCCAGCACCCTGCCATACCAACACCCTGCAATTCCCGCTCCCAGCACCCTGCCATTCCTGCCACACCAACACCCTGCAATCCCTGCTTCCAGCACCCTGCCATTCCTACCACACCAACACCCTGCAATCCCCGCTCCCAGCACCCTGCCATTCCTGCCACACCAACACCCTGCAATCCCTGCTTCCAGCACCCTGCCATTCCTGCCACACCAACACCCTGCAATCCCCGCTCCCAGCACCCTGCCATTCCTGCCACACCAACACCCTGCAATCCCCGCTCCCAGCACCCTGCCATTCCTGCCACACCAACACCCTGCAATCCCCGCTCCCAGCACCCTGCCATTCCTGCCACACCAACACCCTGCAATCCCCGCTCCCAGCACCCTGCCATTCCTGCCACACCAACACCCTGCAATCCCCGCTCCCAGCACCCTGCCATTCCTGCCACACCAACACCCTGCAATCCCCGCTCCCAGCACCCTGCCATTCCTGCCACACCAACACCCTGCAATCCCCGCTCCCAGCACCCTGCCATTCCTGCCACACCAACACCCTGCAATCCCCGCTCCCAGCACCCTGCCATTCCTGCCACACCAACACCCTGCAATCCCCGCTCCCAGCACCCTGCCATTCCTGCCACACCAACACCCTGCAATCCCTGCTTCCAGCACCCTGCCATTCCTACCACACCAACACCCTGCAATCCCCGCTCCCAGCACCCTGCCATTCCTGCCACACCAACACCCTGCAATCCCCGCTCCCAGCACCCTGCCATTCCTGCCACACCAACACCCTGCAATTCCCGCTCCCAGCACCCTGCCATTCCTGCCACACCAACACCCTGCAATCCCAGCACCCTGCCATTCCTGCCACACCAACACCCTGCAATCCCCGCTCCCAGCACCCTGCCATTCCTGCCACACCAACACCCTGCAATTCCTGCTCCCAGCACCCTGCCATTCCTGCCACACCAACACCCTGCAATCCCCGCTCCCAGCACCCTGCCATTCCTGCCACACCAACACCCTGCAATCCCCGCTCCCAGCACCCTGCCATTCCTGCCACACCAACACCCTGCAATTCCCGCTCCCAGCACCCTGCCATTCCTGCCACACCAACACCCTGCAATCCCCGCTCCCAGCACCCTGCCATACCAACACCCTGCAATTCCCGCTCCCAGCACCCTGCCATTCCTGCCACACCAACACCCTGCAATCCCTGCTTCCAGCACCCTGCCATTCCTACCACACCAACACCCTGCAATCCCCGCTCCCAGCACCCTGCCATTCCTGCCACACCAACACCCTGCAATCCCTGCTTCCAGCACCCTGCCATTCCTGCCACACCAACACCCTGCAATCCCCGCTCCCAGCACCCTGCCATTCCTGCCACACCAACACCCTGCAATCCCCGCTCCCAGCACCCTGCCATTCCTGCCACACCAACACCCTGCAATCCCCGCTCCCAGCACCCTGCCATTCCTGCCACACCAACACCCTGCAATCCCCGCTCCCAGCACCCTGCCATTCCTGCCACACCAACACCCTGCAATCCCCGCTCCCAGCACCCTGCCATTCCTGCCACACCAACACCCTGCAATCCCCGCTCCCAGCACCCTGCCATTCCTGCCACACCAACACCCTGCAATCCCCGCTCCCAGCACCCTGCCATTCCTGCCACACCAACACCCTGCAATCCCCGCTCCCAGCACCCTGCCATTCCTGCCACACCAACACCCTGCAATCCCCGCTCCCAGCACCCTGCCATTCCTGCCACACCAACACCCTGCAATCCCTGCTTCCAGCACCCTGCCATTCCTACCACACCAACACCCTGCAATCCCCGCTCCCAGCACCCTGCCATTCCTGCCACACCAACACCCTGCAATCCCTGCTTCCAGCACCCTGCCATTCCTGCCACACCAACACCCTGCAATCCCCGCTCCCAGCACCCTGCCATTCCTGCCACACCAACACCCTGCAATCCCCGCTCCCAGCACCCTGCCATTCCTGCTACACCAGCACCCTGCAATCCCCGCTCCCAGCACCCTGCCATTCCTGCCACACCAACACCCTGCAATTCCCGCTCCCAGCACCCTGCCACACCAACACCCTGCAATCCCCGCTCCCAGCACCCTGCCATTCCTGCCACACCAACACCCTGCAATCCCCGCTCCCAGCACCCTGCCATTCCTGCCACACCAACACCCTGCAATCCCCGCTCCCAGCACCCTGCCATTCCTGCCACACCAACACCCTGCAATCCCCGCTCCCAGCACCCTGCCATTCCTGCCACACCAACACCCTGCAATCCCCGCTCCCAGCACCCTGCCATTCCTGCCACACCAACACCCTGCAATCCCCGCTCCCAGCACCCTGCCATTCCTGCCACACCAACACCCTGCAATCCCCGCTCCCAGCACTCTGCCATTCCTGCCACACCAACACCTTGCAATCCCCCCTCCCAGCACCCTGCCATTCCTGCCACACCAACACCCTGCAATCCCCGCTCCCAGCACCCTGCCATTCCTGCTACACCAGCACCCTGCAATCCCCGCTCCCAGCACCCTGCCATTCCTGCCACACCAACACCCTGCAATCCCCGCTCCCAGCACCCTGCCATTCCTGCCACACCAACACCCTGCAATCCCCGCTCCCAGCACCCTGCCATTCCTGCCACACCAACACCCTGCAATCCCCGCTCCCAGTACCCTGCCATTCCTGCTACACCAGCAGCCTGCTCCCAGCACACTACAATCCCTGCTATTAGCAATGCAATCCCCCCTCCCAGCACCTTGCAATCTCTGACACACCAGTACCCTGCCATTCCTGCCACACCAACACCCTGCAATCCCCGCTCCCAGCACCCTGCCATTCCTGCCACACCAACACCCTGCAATCCCCGCTCCCAGTACCCTGCCATTCCTGCTACACCAGCAGCCTGCTCCCAGCACACTACAATCCCTGCTATTAGCAATGCAATCCCCCCTCCCAGCACCTTGCAATCTCTGACACACCAGTACCCTGCCATCCCTGCTCCCAGCACCCTGCCATTCCTGCCACACCAACACCCGGTGTTCCGTGAGAATTACCTACCCGTGAGAAAAACCTACCCTCGTCACTTCCGGTGTACGAAAGTGTCTGTAACGCCGCGGAATTACATTAAAACAGCTCGCCAGCAATATCATGTGATCTCCACTGCTATCCCTGACACTTCCCTGGTCTTGTCTACTAAATATAAAACCGGCGGCGGCTGTATGACAACATAAATCACGGAGCCGCCAGCCGCTTTTATATTTAGTAGACAAGATCAGGGAAGTGACAGGGCAAGAAGCGGAGCTTACTCATATTGCAGTACAGCTGTTTTAATGTACCCGCCGCGATGGTAGGTTTTTTCCACGGAAGAGTCGTCATTTCAGACTAGTGCGCATGCGCACTAGGGGCTGTGAGCATGCGCACTGCCAGGGTAGGTTTTTCTCACGGGGTAGGTAATTCTCACGGAACACCCTGCAATCCCCGCTCCCAGTACCCTGCCATTCCTGCTACACCAGCAGCCTGCTCCCAGCACACTACAATCCCCGATCCCAGCAGCACCCTGCCATCCCTTAGTCCAGCTTGCACCTCAGCACCCTGCCAACTTTGTTCATGATGTTGAGGGGTGGGGGGTCAATGATCCTGTATACAGCAGAGCAGGAGGAATTATCACTGATCTCCCCTCTCCAGATTTCCTCCAGCTCCTCTCAGGCTGGCTGAGTCACCTCAGAGGCTGTACATGCAGCAGTGTAATGGGCACAGTCAGCCATGCTTCCACCAGTGGCGGATCCAGGGGGGGGGGGGGCATCGAGTCAATTGCCCCCCCCCCCCGGGAAAATAGTACCAGGTTTAAGTTTGCAGAGGCATTATCTGAATGCATCTGCAGGTACTTTATTTCTGCTTCCCCGGCTCCCAGGAGACCTAAAATATAATCCCTGAGCCCCATCAGTTCAGAGGGGCCCAGGATGCTGTTTTATAGAGAGAGTTTTTTTTTTTTTTTTTTTTATTTCCCTGCTCAGGTGGATTAATACCACCAGGAGCCGCATTTTGCGACAATAAAATGAAAGTTCTGGCCAGGCGGAGTGATATCAGGCAGCAGCCTCATCACTGCCTGACTCCTGCAGCCAATGGGTGCAGAGAGGAAAGGGCGGGCTCAGGCTGAGGGGGAAGCCTGAGACACAGCAGCGTGCAGTCTGTGTGTGTGAACACACTGAGAGGGACAGGTGTCTACACAGCAGAAAGGGGCAGTGAGGAAAACGTCTAAACTGCAATGAATCCATTTGTCTCCAAAAAGGTACAGTGACACACCCATCCCCCTTCACCTATGCCATGTCCTTGCTGCTGGCCAGCCATCATGAGGAATTATACAGCAGCAAAATGCTATCATCATCATTATCATCATGATAATCACAGTACAGATGCATTGAGCCACAGCACCTGTATTGTGTGATGATAATGATGATATAGAATGACAGTGAAAACAATCTTCCTGCCTCCTTTACACAAAGTGTGCTGCAGACATGACTCTAACATGCTGGGCTGTCATTTAATGGCTTTAGGATGCATAAAGTGTTGCATTTATCCCTGTGCCAGCATCCCATTTATTTCTACTGAGACACACAGCCACTGTGTGCCAATATGTCATGCTTCCAGGTGTGCATGCAGGGTGCTTTCATGGACCTGCACCAGCATGTCCTATCAGGACAGTGCAGCCATGTGTCAGAATACAAATAAATGGCATGCAGGCATGGGGATGCATGGAACACTTTAAAACGATGTCACTGTTTTAACCACCTGCCGACCAGCCGCCACAGTAATATGGCGGCAGGTTCTCGCAAATCGTCGTACCTGTACGGTGGTGTGCAGGAGTGATCCTGGGGGTGCGCGCGCCCACTTGCCAGCGGGGAAGCTGAGGCACAGGGCCAGCAGCCGCAATTGGCGCCGGGCACCTGCAATCGCTCCCTGTGAAGAGAGAACGACGGTCTGCAGTTGAAAACGCAGCAGACCGTTGTTGTCTCAGGAATCACTGCAGAGCTCCTGTGTTCCTCCTATTTAGGAACACAGGTCTTTGTGTTGGTATTACAAGCCCCCCCCCCCCCACAGTTAGAAAGCACCCCCCAGGCTCACACTTAACCCTTTGATTGCCCCTGGGTTAACACCTTCCCTGCCAGTGTCATTATTACAGTGACAGTGCATATTTTTAGCACTGATTACTGTTGTAATGTCACTGGTCCTCCCAAAAATGTCAGTTAGGGGTCCAATCTGTCTGCTGCAATGTCGCAGTCCTGCTAAAAATCGCTGATCGCTGCCATTACTAGTAAAAAAAAATAAAAATGACAGTGCCCCTCCCGAGATTATACTCTGGATCCGCCCCTGGCTTCCACTGAGGATCCGTGTCATTCAGTCCTGCACTCGGCTGCTGTCTCCTCCCCCTGCTCTCACTGGGCTCCTCCCCCTGCTCTCACTCACCTCCAGTTCACCTACGAGTGTGATGGAGAGGCTGTTCTGGTACCGCCCACAGGGGAGGGGATTCTCCTGGAGAGAAGCAGCAAGTGTACCTAGTCCTAGATGTTCCGTGAGAATTACCTACCCCTCGTAACTTCCGGCCAGGAACATCTGAGCAGTGCGCATGCTCACAGGGCCGGATACCTAAAGGGACAACAGAGGAGCAGACTAGTGCGCATGCGCACTAGTATGGAAATAGCACAGTGTACCGTTGAAAAAACCTACCAACGCGGCGGTTAAATAAAACAGCGGGGCTGCAATACGAATCATCTCCGCTCGTGTGCCTGTCACTTCCCTGATCTCGGCAAGTAAATATAAAAGCGGCTGGCGTCTCTGTGATTTATGTTTACATACAGCCACCGCCGCTTTTATATTTAGTTGCCGAGATCAGGGAAGTGACAGGCACACGAGCGGAGATGATTCGTATTGCAGCCCCGCTGTTTTAATGTAAGCGCTGCATTCCATACAGTGCCGTGAACCGGAAGTGACGAGGGGTAGGTAATTCTCACGGGTAGGTAATTCTCACGGAACACTAGAAGATGAAGTGCCTGATGTTCGGACTGCCTTTCAGAAGAGAGGAGGAGGGGGGACCTTTGTTGCTGGTAAAAGTAAGTGCTGAGGCAGCAGCTGACGGCAGCTCAGAGCGGCGCCCAGCTCTGTGCTGTCTGTCACGGGTCGGCTGTGCTGAGCAGATGTAAGTAGGATGGCGCCAGCAGCACTTGAGGGACCCTCAGCTTTAGCACCCCCCCCCCCCCCCCCGCCACCCTGTAGTTTGCCGTCTAGGCCAGTCTGCACCCTCCCTAGGCTAGTGCTGCCTAGTTCGCCTAGCGGGAGCGCCGGCCCTGAATGTGAGGATTGTACCTCGGAGTCCGGGGAGTGTTGGATGGGATCGCAGAGAGCCGGATCGGAGCAGGGACAAGCAGCCAGGCACACAGCAGCCCCGATGATCACCGGCAGCGCCCGCTGTGTATTCAGGGCTAGTGAGTGACGGTGTGGCACCCGGCGCAGACCGCCCCCCCCCCTGTTGGTACGCTACTGTATATCTATATCTGCAAAAGAAAGCCCGCTGTTTACATTTTAAATTTCCAGCAAATGACACAGAAATCTTGTAGAGCAAAGACCATCTAGGCAAGAGTAGTCGATCAGGATGCTGCTGGAAAAAGCTCGATTGCACAGCCTTGTGATGACATCAGAAAGGCAACGACCAGTAGCGGGTCTGGCCAGTGTTAGCTCGGACGTTGTAGTGACAACACCTGTTTGTTGTTGCTCTTCATATCGGTTGTTTTTCTCAGCGATGTCGTCATATTAGCAAGACTAAAATGTGGAGAATTGTGATCAGTAAGTATATTATTTGGACTTCATTTACAAATCAGGGTCAGGATTCTGGTGACAGTTATTTTTCAGCTTTATTTTCAAAATCCCATTAAACTCAGATGAAGATTTCAGCTAGACGAGCATCTTCATTTTTGGTCATGTGATCTTATTTTTCAAATCCCCCATTAGGTCCGGTTCACACTTATGCGAGTGTGGGAAGGCTGCCAATTCGCAGCCTGTTCCCGCATCGCACACGCACCCCCGGCAGTTCACACTGCCATATTCAATACGCTGGGGGTGTCAATGTAATCTTAACGACACCCCCAGTTTGATCGCATATCGCAGTGCGATCGTGCAGTTCGCACAGGATCGGATCGCACAAGTGTGAACCACTGTGCGATCCGATCCTGATGCGGCTGCCAAAAAGGGTCCCTGTGCGTGTTTGCTGCAGCTGCGGTGCGAATTTAGCCATACAAACTGTATGGCTAAACTCGCACCGCACAGCCGATCGCATGTAATGTCAGAGCAGTGCGCTCCGACATTACATGCGAACCCCGCACTCGCATAAGTGTGAACCGGGGCTTAAACTCAGTGGGGGACACAAATTACGGAAATTAGGAGCAGGATTAGCCTTAAAGCGAATTAGCCTTATATATAGAAAAACTCAGCTCTGTATATCAAGGCCTAAACCAAAAAAAGCTGCTGGAAACAAATATATTTAGAAAACTTCATAATCAGTGAATATTGTTAAAAGTGGAAATATAAGACTCCGCGCTATAGGGTATATAATGGATGTGTCAGTGGGCTGCAGCCTCCCAGAAAATAGCCGAGGCTATATAAAATGAAGGTAAAGGAGTGGGAATGGCGCTGCCCACTAATGGAATGGTAATGGTATCTAGACAGGATAGATGAAATGAGTGAGATAAGAGTATTGTATATGGACACAGAGAGGAATATCCACAATGTACAAAGATATATCATATCAAAGTAACAAGAAGGTGAATACTGGATATAGACAATGGTGATATAAAGTGACCAAGTGCTTGAAGTGAGTGAATAATATACGTATGTATCCCCAGTCTATATACACACAATGTAAATTAGGCTAAACCAATAATATCAAACAATAAAAAATGGTATACGGAATCAAGCAATGAATGGTAAAGTGACAAGTGCCAATGTTAAAAGTATTAAATAATAAAAAAATATATAAAGTGATACGGTGATAAGCATAAATAAGATAAAATATGTGAATCGATAAAGTGAATAATTATAATTAATAATCAGATGAGGTGACTAGGTGACGTAATTAGTATTAATAGTCCAAAAGGCTGACTGGGTGACATTTAAGTGAGAAAAATCTTCATAGATATCTTCTTATAAAAATAATAAATAAATAAAACCCCGTGGTGGGTGATGAGTGAGGTGCTAAGTGCCCCCTAGGGTAAGTAGCCCACTCCCCGGACATACCCACCCCACACAGGGGCAAAGAGTGGGTATAGTGGTTAGGATAAATCCCTCTGCTGGGTCTTGTCCCCCTCCAGGGATCTTGGAATATAGGTGTACCGGGGGATGGCAAAAGGCCCAGGGAACAGGGGGGTCCGCTCTTGGATGGGGTATTGACTCCAGTGTCAGACCAAACGTAACGGGACCATGTAGGTACAGATATAGCATGTGGGGCAAGAAGAGGCCAATAGTGTAATACTGCAAACACTATTTTTATTGAAATAAAATGGATGGGTACTCACAATCTGTACGAATCAAACGAGCATGTATGCGGAGCTGTGGAACGCAATGCGCTCCAATCAGATGCCGGAACCGGAACTGATGCGACGGCGCAAATAATAATTTAAATAAAGAATATATTTAATAAATATGCACTTTTTTTTTTTTTTTTTTTTTTTTTTTTTTATTTCAGTGTCACTTTTAATGCTATTCAATGATCATGAGATTTTTTTAATATATCAATTTTAGAAAAGTGGAGCAGGCTTTATCTCTGCATCACCCATCATCAGTAGAATTAGAATTTATTTGTATGCATATATATTTTCACATTTATAGTGGTGATGGGTGATGCAGACATAAAGCCTGCTTCACTTTTCTAAAATTGATATATTAAAAAAAAAAAAAAAAACCTCATAATCAGTGAATAGCATTAAAAGTGACACTGAAATAAATAAAAAAATAAATGCATTTTTAATATATTTTTTATTTAAATGAATATGTATTCAATGTTTAACTAAATATTTATTAGATATATTATAATTAAATAAATTAAATAAAAATGTGTAAATATATATGCATTCAAAACAATTCCAATTATAGTGGTAATGGATGAATAAACAACGTGCGGTGCAGACATAAAGCCTGCTCTACTCTTCTAAACTAAGAAAGTGGAACAAATCCAGTTCCTAATTACCAATAAGGGCAATCTGTTTAGGCAAGTCATAGATTATACAATTTTCTTTCCTTCTGCCATGGGTGAAAGGAAGGAAAACGACTTGATTCCCCAATCAACAAGGTCCGTGTTGATGGGAGAATTCCTTCCGCAGCCCTTTTGTGTGGCCAAAAGCCTTTCTTGCCAGCAGAACACAATGATGACTGCCGACGGCTATGGCTGTCAAAGACCTCTGAAAGCGATCCACCATGGATCACTTTTCAGAGGGTCTGCAAGGGCTGAACAAGCCCGTAGGGGTTTTTGTAGCACAATGTATTTCACAGAAAGGTCACAGGAAAATTTTGGTGAACTAAAATCTCCCAGTTCCATCAGATTTTCAACCAGTTCAATGGTTTGACCGGCACAGTACCTTTTTTAAATAATATCTGTCCCCATAGTAATAAAGGTACTGCTTTTACTGGACTTGTTGGCGCCGACCCTGGGGTTAGATGTCCTCATCATATTCTCACTACCTAGTGAGTGACCTAGAACAAGCATTCAGCAAGTGAAGTTTGCATGTTTGTACCCCCCCCCCCCCCCACCACCACCACTACTACCCAGGAGGATTTAGATTTCAGTATATGTTTTTTGCTAAGCTCTTGTGTTCATGTTCCAGATGATGATTGTAAATGTGACTTTTCTCATCTCCTCCACACAGGTGAATCTCCAGATGGATTTGACATTTCCACCAGCCAACCAAATGGCACTTTATTACAGGTCAATGAGGCAGGATCACCTCCAACAAGGCTGGTTCTTCCCAATGATAACCAACCTTCCAACCACGACATTAATCCTGGACTGACGAATTCTGGACCGACAGATTTTGGCACAATGAATTTTGACATAGGCCTGCTACCAATCCTCTCTGTGCGGCTGCTGCGACAGTGTCTGCAGCGACGGCATCTGCTGATGCTCCAGCGGCTGCTGCGTCTACGCATCTTTGACTAGAAATTGAGATATCGTAAGTTATTTTTACACTTTTCTTATATATTGCCTAACCATAGTTCACTTACAGGGTTTACTAAAGCTCATGCAGGCAGATTCTTTTACCCTTTTTATTCTTTAAATAAATAAAAAGATAAATGTGACACATCGCGCAGGATACAGGTTTTCATGCCATCATTTACCATTTCCGAGCCCCTGATATTTGTTCATACTGCGTGTGTCCCTGGTCCACTCTTCATGTTATCACTCTAAAGTTGTAAAGGTTCACCTAACAACTTTTTACTGCTGGAAAATAACATTCTATATGTTAGATTACCATACTGTCCTTTGGAAGGATTTTTTCCAGCTTTACCCGCATTGAGAATCCCAGTTCTTGGTGGGTGCTAGCGAGTTCAATTACAGGTCAAGTTTCTTATCTTTTTGGGTCACCAAATTAGAATACCACCTTACCAAGTCTCACAGTTTTGCTGAGTCCCCTTACAACAAACCCAAACGAGGTTGTCACACTCCTTCAGTACATTCAATGATAATTGGGTCCACCAGCAGTTATCCAAAAGTGAACATTCGTTTTACATAGATTTAGCACTTGCTTGTTATTTCAGACATTTTGATTGCTTTTTAAACCTAGTTATTTACCTGACCTTTATGTATCCTACAGGATTGCGTGCCACAGGCTGAAGTGCATAATTAAAGATCTATTTGCATATATGATTAAGATGTGCGCACCTGTGATGGCACCTCTGTTTTCATCCCATCCTCTCTCTTCTGCCCTTCTGATAGTCCTTTCTTCTTCTTTCTTCCAGAATCAAAGTTCAGTAATTGATGGGAAGGCAGGAGTCAGTAGCAGAGGCGTCAAGCAGATAAACAATGCCAATATATCAGCACTGAGTAGCAAAAGCAGCAAGCTTACGCACAGTCTTCCCTGGGCAAACATACCATTGCGGATGGCTCCAATGAGAAGTCACAGTCCTAGGAATCACCTCCCGTCATGAGTCAAACCCACTACTGACTATATTAAAATATTGTAATTAAAACCTCAGAATATCAGTTTGCAATGGCTACGGACATGGTACAGGAGAATGCAGGGCCAGGCGAATGCGAGCTGCAGGCATACTACAGGAGATGAAGTGCTGCGGGCATGGTGCAGGAGGACCATGCCCGCAGCACTGAATCTCTTGTAGTATGCCTGCAGCCACGCATAATGGCAGGTAGTACCTGTCCCTGAGGTGCGAGGTCCATTCATATGCACCGCCAATCGGGAAAGCTTGTATACGTTCGACTATTCTCCTGAAGAAGCGGCATAGTCCGCGAAACATGTAGAGAACCTACTGTGGAAACATGCCAACTATGTCAAATGCACTTCAGTCAACCTGTTTGTATATTGACCTTGCTTGTTTGTCCTGTGTATTTTGTTATGTCTATGTGATTAACTTTTTTATGGAATAAAAACTATTTTATCTATATTTGATGTTGATTTGTAACCAACTTACATTGGTATCCAAAAATCCAGAACTATTTTCTCTTTTCCAATTCCCCTGTCCCATTGAGTACCTCTCTAGTTGGGGAGTTTGAGGTCTCTCTTACCCCTCTCCCATTTTTTGATATATTCCCGGGAATAGCCGAACGTGTACGGCCTTTCCTGAGCGGCGGCGCATGCGCAGTGACATGATGGCCGGGCGGCGCCATTTTTAAATCTAAGGCAACCCAGATGAACGGCCCTCTCACCGAGCGGCCCACCGGGAGAAGTCCCGGTTCTCCCGATTAGTCAATCCAAGCCGGATTACAGCTTATCACTGGGCACCAGTTCACAAAAAGGATATCGGGGAACTGGAGAAAGTGCAGAGAAGGGCAACCAAACTGATAAGATGCATGAAGGAGTTCAGCTATGAGGAAAAGATTAGAGGAACTGAATTTATTCTCTCCTGAGAAGTGGAGATTAAGGGGGGATATGATCACCATGTATAAATACATAAGTGGTCCAAATAGTGAACTTGGTGTTAAGATATTCACTTTAAGGTTATCACAAAAGACAAAGGGGCGCTCTTTACGTCTGGAGGAAAAGATATTTAATCTCCAAATACGGAAAGGTTTCTTCACAGTAAGAACTGTGAAAATGTGGAATAGACTTCCTCAAGAACTGGTTCTGTCCAGTTCAGTAGATTGGTTTAAAAAAAAAAAGGCCTGGATTATTTCCTAAATGTACATAATATAACTGGATACTAACATTTATAGGTAGACTTGATCCAGGGAATATCCGATTGCCTCTCGAGGAGTCAGGAAGGATTTTTTTTCCCCTGCTGGAGCAAATTGAATCATGCTTTGCTGGGGTTTTTTGCCTTCCTCTGGATCAACTGTGGGTATAGGATTGTATGATTTTTCCCTTTTATTGGTTGAACTAGATGGGACTTGTGTCTTTCTTCAACCAGACTTACTATGTAACTATATCGTTACCAATACAATTACAATAGAAGAAAAAACCTCTGAATTGCTGAGATGTGGCAAAAAGGAGAGGTAGGGGAGCAATTTCATGGGTAGCCCCTCTGCTTCCGAAATGGGGAAAAAGATATATGAAATGCCCATATAAACAGCCAATCAACAAGACTGGGGGGGGGGGGGGGTTTGAGAGAGCGCACCTAAAACTCCACAGGTGTAAAATAGAACAAAAGGCATTTACATGGAAAAGCAAATCAACTTCTAGACATAGATGCAGCCTACATTATGTCAGAATAACTCTGCCAATCACAACACATGTGTGAGCAGGAATGATTTGCATTTTGTAGAGTAGATTAGAGTAGGGACTGGCCAGAGGGGGATTACTTTGACGCAGTTGGCCGGCTTAAACATGCTTTGGAAAGCATGTGAACCAAAATCCCTGTTTTCATGCAGAGTTTGCAGAAAAATGTAAGGATGTATAGCAGTGGGTAGAGGGTTCAATCAGAATTTTTATTGTCATTTGCCATTTCATTAGCTTCAGAGATCACTGAAAATTCATCAGAAAATAAACTTTTTTTTTAACTATAAATTTTAATTTTGTTGTCTAAAGTCTCCCTTTTATCCAGATCAGTATATAGCTTGTAGTAATTAATGTATAACTAAAAGGTAAGACTTTTCCTTTCATAGGAGGGGAGAGGGATTAGAACTCCCGGCCTGGTTCTTCAATCGGAGCTCCACCCGAAAGGGGAGGCTCTGTTTGTCTGCCTCACCCTCCAGTGCCACATTTTGCATCCTGTGGGGGGGGGGGGGGGGGTGTGAGCAGCCACCTGGTTTTGATAGGTATCCGCTCCCACTTCCTGCTGAGTTTGCCGCGGCCCTCACCACTTCACTGCCTTTTACCCAAGATGGCAGCCCCAGGAGACAATTCAAGAATCGGCTTGGGCAAGGACACCGTGGAATCCCTGGACAGGTAAGTGCCCTAATAGTAAAAGTCAGCAGCTACAGTATTTGTAGCTGCTGACTTCTAATTTTTTGTTGGGGGGGCTGGAGCTCCTCTTTAATACTGCCTGTTCCCTTGTTAGGGAGATTCATCCTCTCTCTATTTGCCCTGTTCACTGTTATTACCAAAAGTAAACGAAAAGCCCAAATTTTGGGTTGTCGCCAGAACAGGAATAGAGGGGAAATCTTCCAATAGGGACACTAGTTCTGGTGAAAACCAGAGATTTCCTCACATTGGAGAAATTTCCTCTTACCTCCTGTTTTGGCTATGGAACAGGAAGTGAAGGGAAATTTCCCCAGTGGTGACACAGATGGCAACTAATGGAGAATCTATATATAGAAATAGATTGGTCAAACCTACAAGTGTTTTTCTCTCACTAATTTGCCTTTATGCTGGCAATTTAATGTAATAGATGCAAAACTTAGTAATTTCTGAAAGTTTTAGTGGACTATAGCATTTTTGCTGGTGTATTTCCTACAGGTTTATATATCATACCAAAATGAGGGACAGCTGAAGAGGAAATGGGGACAGAGGGATTTATTTCCAAAAAATGTATTGGCTGTGTTCACAAATGTCTGACAAAGATCAGACCCTGCTGTAGCCTCTCATCTTTGTTACTTTACAATGTTGCATTCTGATTACTGGGGGAGAGGAGACTGAGGAAATGCTTCCTCCTGCCTGCAGCAAACTGTTGACATCCTTCTAGCCCCAGCTCCAGCCTCTCACCCTTTATCTCACTACAAAGTTACAATGTTGCAGTCTGATCACTGAGAGAGAGAAGACTGGGGAAATACTTCCTCCTGCCTGCAGAAAACTGATGACATCTCAGCCCCAGCTGCAGCTTCTCACCTTGTATCTTGCTACAAAGTTACGGTGTTGTAATCTGATTACTGGAGGAGAGGGGACTAAGGAAATGCTTTCTCCTGCCCACAGCTGATAGCATCACAGCAGCCTAGACAAAGTCACTTGGATGGCTTTTAATAATAACATGTAGAGCTTTTGAGAAATTATACCATTTTTCTGCGATTTTTGACTGGACCTGAAGCAATGCCTGTGTAATCTTGAGGTCTTTGGACCTCAAAACGCATGAAACTCTGACCAAAGTAGTGCAGGGATTACTTTGAAGTCACTGCAACATGAAGTTGCACAGATATGAACAGTACACATTAGAAATCATGGAGTACGACTTGTCATGCGACTTTGAAGCCCCAAGTCGCAGGACAAGTAGCACAAGTGTGAAAGGGGCCTTAAACTGTTAAAAGTAACATTTCAGCCTTCCCCTGATTTCATGACTAAGTTTGCCTAATTGCCTTCCTTCTGTCTAAGGAGAATATCGCTGCCAGTGGAAATCCATTTTTTACTGTTCAGGCAATCAGTGCCTTATTTAGTACTCGCCATTGGCTGGTACATTGGCAGCTGCCACAATGCCCGTTAAAGCACTAGACACTGAAAGATGAGAACGGAACCTTAGATAATAACTCCCAAAAGAGCAGCCCCTGCTGCACTCACTTACCTTATGACTGTTACAAAACTACGATGCGGTGGTCTGATCACTGGGGAGAAATTGAGTAAATGCCTCCTCCTGCCTGCAGCTGATGACATAATCTCAGCCTATGTAATGGGAATTGAAATTGAAGCGCCACACCACTGCTAAGAGGTCCAGATACAACTATATTCCATTAAAAGTCAGTGGTACATATACACTATATTTCACCTTCCTAGTATAACAAAATGACTTTCAATTTGTAAACGACACCACACTGATTTTTTTTTTTTTTTTTTTCAGAAAAAGCAAAAATGTTTTTTTTTTTCCAAGGCTTCAAAATTTCTGGAAATATTAAATCTCTACCTGAAAGCTAGTGGAGATCACTGTACTAGTAGTGTCTACTGCAGCGATTTCCAGATTCTAAAGGGATTCTGTAAGTATGATACAGTATGTATGTGCTTATTATCTTTACTATGTTGCTGTTGTTCTTCAGTTTTGATATTGTGCCTTACAAAATGCTATGATTTGTTGAGTGTGCACCGTGTTTGCGACAGTTTTTTCTTACTTCTAATAAAGAATATGAAAAAAAATGTTTAAAGTAGAATCAAACTTTTCTGCCAGTGTGTAGGATTTTGTCATAGTGTGCAAGTATAGGGCAGAGGTGCCCTTTAAAGCGGAGTTCCACCCAGGATTTGTTTTTTTTTTTTTTTAATACCCCCGGGACAGTCAGGGCTAGTGCATTCCACAATGGCTAGCCTCTGATCTGTCCCGGGTTGCACTTACCTGCAAGACGAAATACTTACCTTGCAAACGTCTTGTCCAGCGCTGCCATCTCAGATGTGGGCAGCTTGAAGCCAGCGCGTCCTCTTCGGCGTCTTCTTCCGCCTTCTGTGGTCCCACGATGCTCTGCGCCGGCCCCGACGTCACTTCCGGGTCGCGCGCGTCACCCCTCCACAGCTTCTGGGCATGCCCAGAAGCTGTTTAGAAGGGGATGACGCGCGCGACCCGGAACTGACGTCGGGGCCGGTGCAGGCGCAATGATTCCTGGGAGCTATGACGTCCAGCTCCCAGGAATCATTGCAGAGCCAGGAAGTGACGACGGGCCGCGGCCGAGGAAGGAGGAAGAAGGAAGTAAGGTAAGTATATTTTCTTCGCTACGAGGTAAGTAAAAAAAAAAAAAATATGCGATTATCCATTTCTTTTTCAGGTGACCCGGAGCGAGAAGATGGAGGTAAGTATAAAAATAGGGTGGAACTCCACTTTAACCACTTTACCGCTAAGTACTGGAATAGTACTGCGGCAAAGTGGCACGATCCCGCCTGGTCACGAAGACCTACATCGACGCGTTCTCGGCTCCCAGAGCGCGCTGCCGCGGGTCCCGATTCTGATAGGATTCGGTTGGGAACCGATCAATCACCAGATACTGACCAATGATTTTTGGTCAGTGTCTGGCGATCGGTCCCAGCCAATGGTTAACTCTCCCCTGTCTGTGTAATGTAAACACAGACAGGGGAAGTGATGTCACTGTCCCTCCTGGAGTCCTTTCGGTTCCAGGAGAAGACAGACACAGCAAAAACGTGACTTCCACCAACACTACACTGACACACCTTACATAGGTACATTTAACCCCTTCATCACCCCCTGATCACCCCCAAAACCCCTCACAGTGAACACTATATACAGTGGTATACAGATATTTTACTGATCACTGTATAAGTGTCACTTGTGAGCGTAGTTTGCGCCTGCGTTAGGCCCAAATAGGGTTAGGGTACCCGCCACCTATCCCCTAATAAAGTTTTAACCCCTTGATCACCCACAGTTAACCCTTTTACACCCTATTACTCTGTGCACTAAATACAGTGTATAGGTAAATACTGATCACTGTATTTAGTGTCACTAGTGACCCTAATTTGCGCTTGTGCTAAGCCCAGACAGGGTTAGGGTACCCGCCACCTATCCCCTAATAAAGTTTTAACCCCTTGATCACCCACAGTTAACCCTTTTACACCCTATTACTCTGTGCACTAAATACAGTATATAGGTAAATACTGATCACTGTATTTAGTGTCACTAGTGACCCTAATTTGCGCTTGCTCTAAGCCCAGACAGGGTTAGGGCACCCGCCACCTATCCCCTAAAAAACTTTTAACCCCTTGATCTTTCCCAGTTAACCCCTTCACTCTCTATAACACAGTGCACTAATAGAAACAGTAAATCAGATAACTACTGATCACTGTATTTAGTGTCACTTGTGACCCTAATTTGCGCTAAGCCCAAATAGGTTTAGGCCACCCGCCATCTATCCCTTATAAAGGTTTAACCCCTTGATCTTCCCCAGTTAACCCCTTCACTCTCTATAACACAGTGCACTAATATATACAGTATATCAGATAACTACTGATCACTGTATTTAGTGTCACTTGTGACCCTAATTTGCGCTTGCGCTAGGCCCGAATAGGTTTAGGCCACCCGCCATCTATCCTCTATAAAGGTTTAACCCCTTGATCTCCCCCAGTTTAACCCCTTCACTTCCCTGTCACAGTGTTCACTATATACAGTGATTACCGATCACTGTATTAGCGTCACGGGTGACACAACTTAGGCTAGCTAGTTAGCGTCAGGGTCCCACTACACCACCGTTACTTAGCGTCATAGTCAAGTACACTAACACACACACACACCACCGTTACTAGTATAGTGTTTGAACAGATCAATATCTGATCTGATCAGAACTATACTAGCGTCCTCATAATTTAGTGTTCCCAAAACGCAGTGTTTGCACAATCAGCACTGATTCTTTCTAGCACCTGCGTTTAGCCCCCTTGCCCAGACCACCTTACCCAGGCAAGTGTAGTAATCAATAGATTACTGACACTTCCAAAAAACACAAATCACACAAAACCGCTGCGTTAGCAGAGTCAGGCCTGATCTCTGTTAGCACTAGCAGTTTTTTTTTGTAGCGACCAAATAGTCCTCGACAACCAGGTGCTTTTATTACCTAGTAGTCGCATCACTGTATGGGTAAATTTAGCTACCAAAATGACAAAACGTTCGTTCAGTGATGAAGCTATATACAGTATAATGACCATGTCAGGTGAGAGCGATGGGGAAGCCTCACCGGCAGAATCAGGGTCAATATACGAACCAGATGACAGCAGCGGCTCCCTGACAGATAGCTCCGACAGAGAGGTCCCTGCTAGGGTCAGGCGTACCCGACCCCATTCTGGAGTTGTTGACTTGCAAGAACCGGGGGTTTCTCGTATGCAGCAGAGTGCCAGTACTAGTGCTGCTCACACTTCTCGTGAACTGGCAAGCACGAGCGGCCTAGTACATCCTGGACCTTCAACCAGCACTGCAGTATCACCTGGTGACGTGGCGAGTCACCTGAGTGCAGTTGAAGCTGGTGCGGTGGCTAGCACGAGTCGTGGCCTGCAGCCACCGCGTATCCAAAGACAGGCCCGTAGAGCCCATAGTGTCCTCCCTGAAGCGCTGGCATATCCTAATTGGCAGCCCACAGATTCCACAGCGCCAGTACTTCCCCCCCCCCCCCCCCCCCCATTCACCGCCCAACTCAGAATCCAAGTGGAAACAGCTGGTTTTAACCACTTGCCGACTGCCTAACGCCGATCTACGTCGGCAGTCAGCCCCTCCCAGGCAAAGTGACGTAGGGCTACGTCACTAGCTTGTGAGGGTCTAGGGAGCGAGCGCGCGCCCCCGCGTGGTCACGGACCCCCCCCCCCCCCCCCCGCGCGTGTGACCAGCGGACCCGATGTCCGCCGGTCACTCGGCGATCGGCGGGGGAGAGGGAGAATGTCAGGCAGCTTGTGTAAACAAGCTGCCTGTCATTCTCCTCGCTGTAAAGACACTGATAAAACGGATCTAGTATGTAGATCCGTTGATCAGTGTCCTTACAGCTCAAGCCACAGCCAATCACAGTAGAAAGCACGCCCCTAGGGATACACACAGCCCCTCCCTTCCAAATAAAGTTAACCCCTTCACAGCCAGTGTATTTTTACAGTAACAGTGCATATGTATAGCACTGATTACTGTAGAAATGTCACTGGTAACCCCAAAAGTGTCACAAATGTCAGTCAAGGGTCCGATCTGTCCGCCCCAATGTCGCAGTACCGCAAAAAAAATCGCAGATCGCCGCCATTACGCGTTAAAAAAAAAACAACAAAAATGACAAAAATCTTTCCCTTTGTTAGTAAACGCGATAACTTTTGCGCAAACCAATCAAAATACGCTTTTTGCGATTTTTTTTTTTTTTTACCAAACATAGGAAGCATAAAACAAATTGGCCGAAAATTTTAAAAAATTTTGATTTTTACCTTTTTTTTTGGGGGAATTTCATATAAAAAAATGTGAAAAATATTGTTATTTTTGCAAAATTGACGCTCTTTTTTTGTTTATAGCGCGTGATCAAAATATCGCACAGGTGATCAAATACCACCAAAAGAAAGCTCTGTTTGTGGGAAAAATGGGACGTCAAATTCGTTTAGGTACAGCGTCGCACGACCGCGCAATTGTCCGTTAAAGTCACGCAGTGCCGAATCGCAAAATACCCCCTGGTCAGGAAGGGGGTAAAATCTTCCGGGGCTTAAGTGGTTAATCCCATAAACTTTTTTGAGCTGTTTTTCACTGAAGATCTTTACAGATCTATTGTGGACCAATCAAATTTGTATGCTCAACAATTTATCGCCGCCAACCCAAATTTACCCCTTGCCAGACCATTTGCCTGGAATCCTATTACGATTCAGGAGTTTAAAACCTATCTGGGCCTTTCCTTCAACACGGGCATTACAAGAAAGAATGAATTGCGGTTATATTGGTCCACTGACCCAATTCATCAAATGCACGTGTTCTCTGCTGCTATGTCCAGGATTCGATACGAACAAATATTTCGGTTCATGCATTTCAACAACAATGAACTCTGTCGTCCTCGGGGAGACCCTGAATATGATCGGATCCACAAAATTCGGCCCCTCATAGACCACTTCAATCAGCGGTTCGCAGCCTTGTTTACCCCCCAACAAAATGTCTGCGTTGACGAGTCCCTGATTAAGTTTACTGGTCGCCTTGCTATCAAACAGTACCTCCCCAGCAAGCGTGCCAGATACGGGGTCAAGTTGTATAAGCTTTGTGACAGGGCCACAGGCTATACAGTTAATTTCCGTGTCTATGAGGGAAAAGATAGCACTGTGGAGCCCCCCGACTGCCCAGGCTACATAGGGAGCAGCGGCAAGATAGTTTGGGACTTGGTGTCACCCTTATTCGGAAAGGGGTACCACTTGTACGTGGACAATTTCTATTCAAGCGTGCCACTTTTTAAACACCTCTTTCAATTGCAAATTGGCGCTTGTGGCACCGTGCGATCTAATCGCCGGGGCTTCCCCCAACGGCTAGTAAATGCCCCACTGAGCTCGGGGGAGAGAGCCTGCTTGAGGTGCGAGGAATTGCTTGCAGTGAAGTGGAGGGACAAACGAAACGTTTACGTGCTGTCCTCCATTCACCCAGACACGGCAGTCCAAATTTCTACGGTCACTGGTGTTGTTGAGAAGCCCCTCTGTGTCCACGACTATAACCGTAAAATGGGAGGGGTGGACTTCAACGACCAGATGATGGGACCGTACTTAATTGCCCGTAAGGCCAGACGCTGGTACAAAAAAGTGTCTGTATACCTATTTCAGTTGGCTGTTTACAACGCTTTTGTCTTATACAAAGCGTCTGCCGGAACATTATCCTTCTTTCAATTCCAAGAAGAGATAATCTGAGCCCTCCTGTATCCAGCTGGTGCACCTGCCCAACTTCCCCAACCAGATGCAGTGAGCCGGCTGCATGAGAGGCATTTTCCGCAATACCTCCCGAGTACCCCTACCCAACGATACCCCCAAAAAAGATGCCGTGTCTGCAGCAAGCGCGGATTTAGGCGTGACACCCGGACTTATTGTCCCGACTGTCCTGACCGACCTGGTCTTTGCCACGGTGACTGTTTCCGTCGCTACCACACACTAGTGGATTATTAGCGTAGGGTACAGCACGGCACAGTTTAGGGCACATTTACACAGGGTCTCAAAAGATGTTCGATGGCTATCGTCATTTTGAGAGACCCGAACCTGGAACCTGGAACTCGACGTTTGAAGAAAAAAAAAAAAATACATAAAAGCCAAAAATAGTTGTCGTCTCACTCATTTTTTATGTTCTTCTACACTTCCTATGTACTTTTAATGTACTTTGTTTGTTTTTCATTCTTTTGTGACCTGTTTCTCTTGCAGGTACTCGTCGGCTACCACGCATTGATTTTATATATTCTGACACAAACAGTGTTTGCGCTCAGCATATATTGAATACCTTTGCTGATAGCAGCTGTGGTGATTTTTCTGATTTCAGCACTGCAGTTAAAATCCTATTTTGGTATACGTGGATAGTGTCGTGTATACCCATCATTAAATTCAGTGGGTGGTTGTTTGGGCGGTTAATGATGAGTAATACTACGCATTATTCCTGTGCTGATTTCTGATAGGTTCTCTTCTTTTCCGTTCAGCCCACAGGCTGCATGAAAAAAAAAAAAACCTATATGCCAAACCAGGACCAGCAATGTACTGGTACGTTGCTGGACTTTGAGTGGTTATACCAGGATGATGCCTGCAGATTTAGGCATCATCTTGGTATAGTTTTTTACAGCCAGCGGTCGGCTTACATGTAAAAGCAATCCTAGCAGGTAATTGGCCGCTAGACTGCTTTTACATGCGGCCTCCCCCCCCCCCCACCGCCGCCTTCCGTGGTTTTTCTCGGGCTCTCCTGTCCCACCGGTTAACCCGAGAGTGCAGCCGGTGGTTCAATTATCTAACCATAGAGCTAATTGGAGATTAGAATGGCTCCAATCATCTCTATGGCCTAAGATACCGGAGGCTACGAGCATTTCATGACTTCTGTTTCGCCAGAAATAAACAGCGCCATTGGGAAAGTATTTTATCACACCAATTTTGGTGTGGTCAGATGCGTTAAGGTCAGAGGAAAGATCTAGAGTCTAAAAGACCCCAATTTTTTTTAAAAAGAGTACCTGTCACTACAGATTGCTATCATAGGGGAAATTTAAATTCACCGTGATAACAATAAAAATGATAAAAAAAAAAAGAAAAAAAATGAAAGAAAAGGTGTCAAAATAACATAGAAAAGCAAATAAAAAAAAAATCAAGCCCCCCTGTGCTTGCGCGCAAATGCGCACACAAGCGTTGGTATAGTGTCATATGTAAACTGCAATTGCACCATGCATGTGAGGTATCGCCGCGAACGCCAGGTCGAGGGCAGTAATTCTTGCGGTAGACTTCCTCTGTAAGACCAAAGTGGTAACCTGTAAAGACTTTTAAAGGCTTTTAAAACCGTACGTAGTTTGTTGCCGCGGCACGGGCGTGCGCAATTTTTAAAGCATGTCATGTTAGGTGTCTATGAACTCGGCATAAGATCATCTTTTAAATTTTACCAAACAATTTGGAATTCTATAGTGTATTTCTCCATTAAATATAAAAATATATAGTGTTTTTTTTACGCAAAAATTGCGTTTGGAAAATGTGTGCGCAAATACCGTGTGACAAAAAAAATTGCAACATCCACCATTTTGTTCTGTAGGGCCTCTGCTTTAAAAAAATATATAATGTTTGGGGGTTCAAAGTAATTTTCTTGTAAAAAAAAATTTTTTTTCATGTAAACAAAAAGTCACAGAAAAGGCTTGGTTTTCAAGTGGTTAGAAGAGTGGGTGATGTGTTGCTAAAATTGATCTTAAAATGCCAGGACTGTTCAAACACCCCCCAAATGACCCCTTTTTGGAAAGTAGACACCCAAAGCTATTTGCAGCTATTTGCTGAGAGGCATATTGAGTCCATGGAGTATTTTACATTTTGCCCTAAGTTTCAGGAAAATGACCATTTTTTTTTTTTTTTTTTTTACACAAAGTTGTCAGTAAATGATATAATGCTCACACATGCCATGGGTATATGTGAAACAAACAAGAGAAATTGGCCCACGGGACTTTGTGTGAGGTACGTGTTGGTGGCTGGAAAGAATTGAATTACACAGTCGATAAAAGCAATATTGTGATTTTATTGCATAATATGCACAGGTTGTAAAAAACAATTGCAGGGAGAAAACAGGCGCCACACTGAGTGCAGTATGTCAGGATCATACGTTTAATAGACACAGTGAACAGGTACTCACAAGCGGTGTAATAAAAACAACATGGCAGTATTGCAAAGTGAAATGATGATCCCAATGTCCGGATTCAGGATGGCACAAGCGGTCTCGAAGCCCTGGGCAGTAGCGAATGGAGGATCGATACTTCCCATACACTAGGGACACAGCACCGGCCGTTCTGACGTCACTTCCGGGATGCGTACTGGCGCCGGCGACGCGTTGTCGGAGCATGCGCTCCTTCCTCAGGCCGATAAAGCGCCATTTTGGACAAGGGCTATTTCCCTTTCCTAATAGTCACATATGGAGTCAGAATAATTTAATGGGATATATCCGTGGATGGTCATATTGGCTGATGGCTTTTTAACAATTTTTTAAACAATTTTTTAGATAATTTTCAGATATTTTCGGTGGTTTTAAATATGGTGGTTTTTATAAAATGAATAGCGTTATAAAATGAATAGCGATATAATTTTATATATATTTTTTTTTTTTTTTTTTTTTTTTCTGAATTAATTTAAATGAATTTTTTTAATTTTTTTCTGAATTAATTTTTTTCTGAATTTTTTTCTGAATTAATTTAAATATATTCTTATGTAAGTGTAATTTGACCAATGTTGATCATTGCATTTTTGTTGACTACTGCTTTGGTCGTATGTTCCTAATGCACCTAGCCCCAGTCCAGTGTTATAGAGGGTTTCTTTTGAGCAAGAATTATGGCACCTTTAGGACCCAGCTGGCTCTGCCGCTCTGCCCATTTAAGCCCTTGTCCAAAATGGCGCTTTATCGGCCTGAGGAAGGAGCGCATGCTCCGACAACGCGTCGCCGGCGCCAGTACGCATCCCGGAAGTGACGTCAGAACGGCCGGTGCTGTGTCCCTGGTGTATGGGAAGTATTGATCCTCCATTCGCTACTGCCCAGGGCTTCGAGACCGCTTGTGCCATCCTGAATCCGGACATTGGGATCATCATTTCACTTTGCAATACTGCCATGTTGTTTTTATTACACCGCTTGTGAGTACCTGTTCACTGTGTCTATTAAACGTATGATCCTGACATACTGCACTCAGTGTGGCGCCTGTTTTCTCCCTGCAGCTCATCACAAGTCCCTTCTACTTGCTTGCAGAGCAGCCTGCGGAGTGTGGTACACGGAGACGTATGTAGATGGAATTTTCTTATGGACTTTTTCTATTTATATCATAAAGCTATTGTGCTCAGTGGACTAGTACATGTTTGTCATTGGAGCTTGCAGAAGTTTTTTGGACACACATCTCCCTAGTTGTGCGCCAGGTCCACCCCCCCTTTTTTCTGTAAAAAACAATTGATAACATGTGCTCAATGGCACATGCTGTAGCTCAAAAGGCTATATGTAAAAAATAAACAACACAGGCATTTGTAAATAACATGTTGGCAGAAATCTTGGTGTAACCACTCATTGATACATATAACATAATGAGATAACATGACAGTTGAATATGACATTGTGATCTGACGCGTTTCGGGAGCAATCTCCCTTCTTCAGAGATCAGTATATTCAATGTGTATCTAAAAAAGAACATTGTAGTCAAGATATGCAATATTATTATGATTTTCAAAAAATTTTTCCGTCAGAAGATGGAAACTAGATGGAGTGTGCGATACTCACAACTCAATGAGACTTAGATGGGATAATGGGGATATATATACTTTGTTCTTACATCCAATTTGACACAATTATGAGAATTATGTGTGTCAAGTGGTGGGAGTTCTGGCCTCGGGAGCTGCGATGTGCAAAGAGGGAGTCTCTCTCTCCCTTGCTGTCCCCGCCCCTCCCCTCCCACGGGACGAGCGGGTCCACCTGCACATCGGCGTCATGCCGCACCTCCTAGCGCTGTACGTCAGTGTGTTCACTGACGTCACCGCGCTGATCACGTGCTGTTACATCTGCGGGTTGGAGAGGTCCGCTCCCCAGCGTTCCTCTCCTCCACAAGATCACAGACGCCGCTGCGCTGATTGATCTTTCCATGCCCGCTGCATGACGCTAGGACCCCATCTGTGCTGTCGGCTTCGGATCTAATTGGTAGGTCAGTCACTGAGCTATCTTTTCATCATTTCCCTCCCACAGACCCCCTTTTCTTTTCTCACCCCTTTCGGCTCAACTGCTTCATATCCCCACCTTATTCCTCTTTCACTTTACCCGGCTTGACACACTGTTATCACTTCTTCACTTCTTCCCTCTCACTCACGGCAATTTCCACTCTTCACCACATTTTCCACTGGGAAGCTCCTTCTTCCTCCCACACTTACCCTTTTTATTTCATGCACACCATGTCTGATATTTTTAATTGTAAGCAATGGCTACCCCCTTACTACTACATATTTTTACATGACAGGTTGGAAGGTGCTTCTGTTTCCTTTTCTGTTTTTCCACACTCACCACTCACCTACCAAGTACCCGTACTTCTGGCTGCCATTCTGGGATCCTTCAGCTCCCGGGTCAGACACAACACGCCGCTGTCACACAGGAATCCCCATTATCCCATCTAAGTATCATTGAGTTGTGAGTATCGCACACTCCATCTAGTTTCCATCTTCTGACGGAAAAATTTTTTGAAAATCATAATAATATTGCATATCTTGACTACAATGTTCTTTTTTAGATACACATTGAATATACTGATCTCTGAAGAAGGGAGATTGCTCCCGAAACGCGTCAGATCACAATGTCATATTCAACGGTCATGTTATCTCATTATGTTATATGTATCAATGAGTGGTTACACCAAGATTTCTGCCAACATGTTATTTACAAATGCCTGTGTTGTTTATTTTTTACATATAGCCTTTTGAGCTACAGCATGTGCCATTGAGCACATGTTATCAATTGTTTTTTACAACCTGTGCATATTATGCAATAAAATCACAATATTGCTTTTATCGACTGTGTAATTCAATTCTTTCCAGCCACCAACACGTACCTCACACAAAGTCCCGTCGGCCAATTTCTCTTGTTTGTGTATATATTTTGGGATGGAGGAGTGTTTTGGTGGGAATCGGATCATTGCCCCTTTTAGGGATAAGTGAAATGACACCCCAAAATACATTCTGCTGCTTCTCCTGAGTACAGGGATACCCCATGTGTGAGACTTTTTGGCAGTCTAGCCGCATACAGGACCCGGAAAACCAATCCGCACCTTCTGGCTTTCTAAGGGCGTAAATTGTTGATCTCACTCCTTACTACCTATCACAGTTTTGAAGGCCATGAAATGCCAAGATGGCACAAACCCCCCCCAAATGACCCCATTTTGCAAAGTAGACACTCCAATCTATTTGCTGAGAGGCATGGTGAGTATTTTGCAGCTCTCATTTTTTTTGGAAAATGAAGAAAAAACAGGAAAATGCATTTTTTTCCCTCTTTTTTTCAATTTCCAAAACTTTGTGACAAAAAGTGAGATCTGCAAAACACCCATCATGCCTCTCTGCAAATAGCTTAGGGTGTCTACTTTCGGAAAAGGGGTCATTTGGGGGGGGGGGGGGGGTTGTGCTGTCTTGGCATTTCATGGCCTCCGAAACTGAGATAGGTAGTCAGGAGTGAAATCAACAATTTACGCCCTTGGAAAGCCTGAAAGTGGGGGTTGGCTTTCGGGGACCTGTACTCGGCTAGACTGTAAAAAAGTTTCACACATGGGGTATCCCTGTACTCAGGAGAAGCAGCAGAATGTATTTTGGGGTGTCATTTCACATATGCCCATGGCATGTGTGAGAAATATATCATTTAGTGACAACTTTGTGTAAAAAAATAAAAATAATATATTTCCCGGAACTTGTGGCAAAATATAAACTATTCCATGGACTCACCATGCCTCTCAGCAAATAGCTTGGGGTGTCTACTTTTGCAAAATGGGGTCATTTGGGGGGGTTTTGTGCTATCTTGAAATTTCAGGGCCTCCGAAACTGTGATGGGTAGTGAGGAGTAAAATCAAAAATTTACGCCATTAGAAAACCTAAAGATGGGGATTGATTATCGGGGTCCCGTACACAGCTAGGCTCCCAAAAAGTCTCACACATGGGGTATCCCCATACTCAGGAGAAGTGGCAGAATGTATTTTGGGGTGTCATTCCACATATACCGATGTCATGTGTGAGAAATTTATCTTTTAGTGACAACTTTGTGTTAAAAAAAAAAAAATAAAAAAAAATTGTAATTTTCCCAAAACTTGTGGCAAAATATAAAATATTCCATGGACTCACCATGCCTCTCGGCAAACAGCTTGGGGTGTCTACTTTCCAAAATGGGGTCATTTGGGGGGGTTTTGTGGTATTTTGACATTTCAGGGCCTCCTAAACCGTTATAGGTAGTGAGAAAATGCAATGAAAAATGTACGCCCTTTGAAATTCTGATGGTTGTGATTGGTTTCGAGGTCCCGTACACAGCTAGGCTCCCAAAAAGTCTCACATATGTGGTATCCCTGTACTCAGGAGAAGCAGCAGAATATATTTTGGGGTGTAATTACACATATACCCATGGCATGTGTGAGCAATATATCATTTCAATGACAACTTTGTGTAAAAAAAAAAAAAAAAAAAAAAATTTTTTTTTTAGTTATTTTTCAAACACCTGTGACAAAAAAATGAAATATTCAATGAGCTCAACATGCCTCTCAGAACATTCCTTTGGATGTCTACTTTCCAAAAAGTGGTAATTTGGGGGGGTCTTGTACTGCCCTGCCATTTTAGCACTTCATGAAATGAGATAGGCAGTCAGAAATTAAAGCTGCGTAAAATTTCACTATTTACACCATAGTTTGTAGACGCTATAACTTTTGTGCAAACCAATAAAAATACGCTCATTTAATTTTTTTTGTCAAAGACATGTAGCTAAATATATTTTGGCCAAAAAAAATGACATAAATTGAGTATATTGGATATTTTTTAAAAGACAAAGTTGAAAATGTCATTTTTTTGAAAAATTTTCGCTCTTTTTTTATTATCGCAAAAAAAAAAAATCGCACAGGTGATCAAATACCACCAAAAGAAAGCTCTGTTTGAGGGAAAAAAAGGACGTAAATTTCGTTTGGGTACCACATTGCATGACTGCACCATTGTCCGTTAAAGTCGCACAGTGCCGAAGCACAAAAAGTGGCCCAGACGTAAGAGCAAAATGCTCTAGTGGTAAATTGGTTAATATTAAGAAAAGGATAGCGGCACCAAGCGTGAAAACATTGCTCAGTCCTGGTTGGGCTGGGCAGCAGAAACTGTTTGACCAATGCATAAAAGTAATCTACAGTATTCTGTTCACTTAAAAGTGTTACTAAACCCAGGAGCCTGCACTCACTATATCTGGTCTCCCACAGTACACAGAACATGGAAAGTAACTATAAACTGCTTAAATAGAAACATTAATGGTTTGTGTCAACTTCATACACATTATATATAAATATATATATATATAATATATATAAAATATATATAATTAACATTTTTTGTGTTTTAACCACTTGCCGACCGCTGCACGACTATCTACGTTGGCTGTCAGCCCCTCACAGGCAAAGTGACGTAGGGCTAGCGTCACTAGCTTGTGAGGGGTCTAGGGAGTGCGCGCGCGCGCCGCCGGAGGCGCGCTCCCGCGTGGTCACGGACCCCCCCCCCGCGTGTGACCGGCGGACCTGATGCCTGCCGGTCACTCTGCGATCGGCGGGGGAGAGGGAGAAAGTCAGGCAGCTTGTGTAAACAAGCTGCCTGTCATTGTCCCCTGTGTATGAAGGATGATCATACGGTTCTACTATGTAGAACCGTTGATCACTCTTCATACATCTGAAGCCACAGCCAATCACAGTAGAAAGCACGCCCCTAGGGACACGCGTAGCCCCTCCCTTTCAAAAAAAAGTTAACCCCTTCACTGCCAGTGTATTTTTACAGTAACAGTGCATATGTATAGCACTGATTACTGCAGTAATGTCACTGGTAACCCCAAAAGTGGCAAAAATGTCAGTCAAGGGTCCGATCTGTCCGCCGCAATGTCGCAGTACCGCAAAAAAAATCGCAGATCGCCGCCATTACGCGTTAAAAAAAAAAAAACAACAAAAATTACAAAAATCTTTCCCTTTGTTAGTAAACCCGATAACTTTTGCGCAAACCAATCAAAATACGCTTTTTGCGATTTTTTGTTTTTACCAAACATAGGTAGCATAAAACAAATTGGCCAAAAATGTTAAATTTTGATTTTTACATTTTTTTGGGGGGGAATTTCATATAAAAAAATGTGAAAAAGATTGCTATTTTTGCAAAATTTACGCTCTTTTTTTGTTTATAGCGCGTGATCAAAAAATCGCACAGGTGATCAAATACCACCAAAAGAAAGCTCTGTTTGTGGGAAAAAAAGGACGCCAAATTCGTTTAGATACAGCGTCGCACGACCGCGCAATTGTCCGTTAAAGTCACTCAGTGCCGAATCGCAAAATGCCCCCTGGTCAGGAAGGGGGTAAAATCTTCTGGGGCTTAAGTGGTTAAATAAACATATAACTAGATTATTTGATTGGCCTTCAAGTGCCACATCCCTATTTGAAACTGTATAAAGAAGAAGGCTTGTAGCCTCAAAGGTATAGTGGAATTTTAACGGCACTAGTCTGTATCTTATTCAAATGCAAAGTTTATTACAAAAAAACACACATTTCTTAAAAACAATACATAATTAAAATCATGCTTCTCAATACAAAGACATTTTACACCAAAGCCCAAATACAATATACAAACTTCTTCAGTTTTTTTATCTAAGCGATTATAAATTTTTATTGGTTGCTCTGCTTTGGTTCACTTCATCAGGAGCTTACTAGTGGGGTATATAATTACACAATCTTCACTAAATGTGAAAGGAACTTGCATAGAATATTAGAGTAAAAAAAAAACTGAATATCAAACTCTCTTTGTGTTCACACACGGCCTCGCCGTTTATTTGGATGAGATTAGGCTTGGGGGGGGGGGGGCTGACCACTATCCTTTAGAGCATTTAACTCCTTGATCACCCACTAGGGTAACCCCTTCCCTGCCAATGTCATTATTACAGTAACAGTGCATATTTTTAGCACTGATTATTGTAGTAATGTCACTGGTCCCCCCCAAAAGTGTCAAAAATGTCAGTTAGGGGTCCGACTAGTCTGCCGCAATGTCACAGTCCCACTAAAAATTGCAGATCACTGCCATTACTAGTAAAAAAAAAAAAAAAATGACCTCTTTCCCCTAGCTTGTAGACGCAATAACTTTTGTGCAAACCAATCAAAATATGCTTATTGTGATTTGTTTTTTTTCTTTTTGGTTAAAAAAAAAAAAATATGTAGCAGAATACAAATTGGCCTAAAATGATGAAAAAAAAATAGATTTTTAAATTATAATTGTTTTGGGGAATATTATATAACAAAATGTGAAAAATATTATTTTTTTTTTTTTTCCCAGAGTTGTTGCTTTTTTTTTTTTTATAACGCAAAAAAATAAAAATCACAGAGGTGATCAAATACCACCAAAAGAAATCTCTATTTGTGGAGGGAAAAAAAGAAATCAATTTTATTTCGGGAAAGCATCGCACGACCACGCAATTTTCCATTAAATTAACGCAGTGCTGAATCGCAAAAAATGGCCTGGTCATTAAGGGGGCAAATCCTTCCGGTCCAGAACTGGTTAAAGGTTATTTCCCTATTTCCTCCCCCCCGCAGATAATGCAATCTATGCAAACGATATGCCACAATAATTTAAATAATATAAAAATAACTTAAATTCTTTGCTAAACAATATATATTCTGTGTGGATTCCTCCACAGTGTCTCTCCAACCCTGGGACTTGCCTGCCCTGTCCCCCTCTAAAGGAGAGTGGTCAGGCTCCCTTCTCTTACCCCCCCGCCCCCCACACCTAATCTCATCCAGGTAAGTGGCGAGGTCGTGACTGATATTCAGCTTTTTTTTTGTTTGTTTTTTTTTTACTCTAATATTTTATGTATGTTCCTTTCACACTTAGTGAAGATTGTATACATCTATACCCCACTAGTAAGCTAATGTCCAGGAAACGCGTTGAGTTTGGTGGAGAAACCAATACAAATACGGACAATTCTGTCTCTGAGCTCTTCAGGCAGTTCCTTTGACCTCATGATTCTCATTTGCTCTGACATGCATTGTGATCTGGAAGGTCTTATATAGACAGGTGTGTGGCTTTCCAAGTCCAATCAGTATAATCAAACACAGCTGGACTCAAATGAAGGTGTAGAACCATCTCAAGGATGATCAGAAGAAATGGAAAGCACCTGAGTTAAATATATGAGTGTCACAGCAAAGGGTCTGAATACTTAGGACCATGTGATATTTCAGTTTTTCTTTTTTAATAAATCTGCAACAATGTCAACAATTCTGTGTTTTTCTGTCAGTATGGGGTGCTATGTGTACATTCATGATGAAGAAGAATGAACTTAAATGATTTTAGCAAATGGCTGCAATATAACAAAGAGTGAAAAATTTAAGGGGGTCTGAATACTTTCCGTACCCACTGTATATATATAATTTTTTTTATTAATAATAATTGAAAAAAAAAAGAGAAATTTTTTTTTTATAATAATTGAAACAAAAAGAATAAATTATTATTTTTTTAATAATTTAAAAAAAAAAAAATAATAATAACCACACTCCCTGTCCACTTACCTTTAAGCAAATGTAAGTGGACAAGGAGATGAAGCCTGTAAAAACTTCCCTCTCATCTCCTCTTGGGAAGGAGATGGACAGGCATTGAGGACAGGCAGGGGAAACGGCTCAATAGTGACTGCTTCTCAAACTCCCAGCCACCACAACAGGGCGCCAGTTCCCCGTTCTCTCAGTGAAGAAGGCCGAAAAGCCGCGGCCTCAATTATCGGATGTCACGGTAGTCCGTGCACTCGGGGAGTGGGTGGGGGGGGCGCAAAAGGGACAGGACACCTCCCGCAGTGCACCCCAGGCGCCAGGTCCCTAATTCTAGTCGCCAATGCGACCTGGCGCCTGGGGTTTGTCGAGCCCTGGTATACAGCAATGGTATAATTTTTCAAAAGCTCTACATGTTATTATTAAAAGCCATCCAAGTGACTTTGTCTAGGCTGCGGTGATGCTATCAGCTGTGGGCAGGAGAAAGCATTTCCTTAGTCCCCTCTCCTACAATAATCAGATTTAGGGATGCACCGAAATGAAAATTTTGGGCCGAAACCGAAAATGCAGGATGCCCTTGGCCGAAAACCGAAACCGAAAATTACTTTTTCCCCCAAAAAAATTTAAAATGGATAGAAGAGGGGCATACACCAAAAACAGGTAGTGACGTACACCTGTCGCTGCCACCCTGTCACAGTATATGTACTGTGACGGGTTGGCAAGAGGTTAATTTAATTACCAATGGTATTTGTATTATGCAGCATGGGGGGGTTAATGTATTTTCACTGCTGGTCACTCATCTATTAGTGATCGATCAGTGGCAGGTAATTAACCCCTTTGTGCTGCATTAGTGCAACCAGTATCAGTGCAACCAGTGTTAATTAACACTGATACTGGTTGCACTAATGCAGCACAAAGGGGTTAATTACCTGCCACTGGTCGATCACTAATAGATGAGTGACCAGCAGTGACAATAAATTAACCCCTCATGCTTCATAATACAAATACCATTGGTAAGCTGCCCCTCCCCCCCACCCCCACTGCCTCAGCGTCCCCCTCCTCGGGTGTCCTTCATTCAAAAGTCCCGCCTCTGGCCGGCGGCACCGCCTCTCAATGACGTCCCTACTACGATCTGTGCATTATGAATAGACATACCAGGCGGGGGGGCGGGGCGAGCGGCCGCTATTGATAGAACTAATGTGATCCTTCACTGTCAGCTCAGCACGACTGTGTGAATGAGAACAGAACAGAACTGACCTGACACCGGGCTGGGGGGCGGGCGGAGCGGCCGCTATTAGCTGTAATTATGTGAGAGCTTCACTTCCTTGTCAGCGGAGATACATGCCTGTCAGGGAAGTGAAGCGCTCACATAGTTACAGCTAATAGCGGCCGCTCCCCCCGCCCGGTGTCAGGTCAGTTCTGTTCTCATTCACACATAGTCGCGCTGAGCTGACAGGGATAATTCACAAAGTTCTATCTATAGCGGCCGCTCGCCCCGCCCCCCGCCTGGTATGTCCATTCATAATGCACAGATCGTAGTAGGGACGTCATTAAGAGGCGGACGGCCGGCCAGAGGCAGGACTTTTAAAACCTGCCCTGCCCTGCGCTGCGCCCTCCTCCTTCCCCACGGCGGCCATATTTATTTTCGGCAATGTTAACCCATTATCGGCTGAAATGAGAGAGGCTCATTTTCGGCCGATAATTTCGGTGGCCGAAATTTCGGTGCATCCCTAATCAGATTACAACACCGTAACTTTGTAGCAAGATACAAGGTGAGAAGCTGCAGCTGGGGCTGAGATGATGTCATCAGTTTTCTGCAGGCAGGAGGAAGTATTTCCCCAGTCTTCTCTCTCTCAGTGATCAGACTGCAACATTGTAACTTTGTAGTGAGATAAAGGGTGAGAGGCTGGAGCTGGGGCTAGAAGGATGTCAACAGTTTGCTGCAGACAGGAGGAAGCATTTCCTCAGTCTCCTCTCCCCCAGTAATCAGAATGCAACATTGTAAAGTAACAAGGTGAGAGGCTTCAGCAGGGTCTGATCTTTGTCAGACATTTGTGAACACAGCCAAGACATTTTTTGGAAATAAATCCCTCTGTCCCTATTTCCTCTTCAGCTGTCCCTCTTTTGGTATGATATATAAACCTGTAGGAAATACACCAGCAAAAATGCTATAGTGCACTAAACCTTTCAGCAATTTCTAAGTTTTGCATCTATTACATTAAATTGCCAGCATAAAAGAAAATTTGTGAGAGAAAAACACTTGTAGGTTTGACCAATCTATTTCTATATATAGATTCTCCATTAGTTGCCATCCGTGTCCCCACTGGGGAAATTTCCCTTCACTTCCTGTTCCATAGCCAAAACAGGAGGTAAGAGGAAATTTCTCCAATGTGAGGAAATCTCTGGTTTTCACCAGAACTAGTGTCCCTATTGGAAGATTTCCCCTCTATTCCTGTTCTGGCGACAACCCAAAATTTGGGCTTTTTATTTACTTTTGGTAATAACAGTGAACAGAGCAAATGGAGAGGATGAATCTCCCTAACAAGGGAACAGGCAGTATTAAAGAGGAGCTCCAGCCCCCCCAACAAAAAATTAGAAGTCAGCAGCTACAAATACTGTAGCTGCTGACTTTTACTATTAGGGCACTTACCTGTCCAGGGATTCCGCGGTGTCCACGCCCAACCGTCTCTCGGGTGCTGGGGCTGCCATCTTGGGTAAGAGAACCTGGCAGTGGAGTGGTGAGGGCCGCGGCAAACTCAGCAGGAAGTGGGAGCGGATACCTATCAAAACCAGGTGGCTGCTCATCCCCCCCCCCCCCACAAGATGTCAAATGTGGCACTGGAGGGGGGAGGCAGACAAACAGAGCCTCCCCTTTCGGGTGGAGCTCTGATTTAAGAACCAGGCCGGGAGTTCTAATCCCTCTCCCCTCCTATGAAAGAAAACAGAAAAGTCTTACCTTTAGTTATACATTAATTACTACAAGCTATATCTTGATCTGGATAAAAGGGAGACTTTAGACAACAAAATTACAATTTACAGTTAAAAAAAAAGTTTATTTTCTGATGAATTTTCAGTGATCTCTGAAGCTAATGAAATGGCAAATGACAATAAAAATTCTGATTGAACCCTCTACCCACTGCTATACATCCTTACATTTTTCTGCAAACTCTGCATGAAAACAGGGATTTTGGTTCACATGCTTTCCAAAGCATGTTTAAGCCGGCCAACTGCGTCAAAGTAATCCCTCTCTGGCCAGTCCCTACTCTAATCTACTCTACAACATGCAAATCATTCCTGCTCACACATGTGTTGTGATTGGCAGAGTTATTCTGACATAATGAAGGCTGCATCTATGTCTAGAAGTAGATTTGCTTTTCCTTTGGGCATTTTAAATGCCTTTTGTTCTATTTTACACCTGTGGAGTTTTAGGTGCACTCTCTCAAACTAACCCCCCCCCCCCCCGTCTTGTTGATTGACTGTTTATATGGGCATTTCATATATCTTTTTCCCTATTTCAGAAGCAGAGGGGCTACCCATGAAATTTCTGGTGGGCACCTACTCCCCTACCTCTCATTTTTGCCACATCTCAGCAATTCAGCTGTTTTTTCTTCTATTGTAATTGTATTGGTTACAATATAGTTACATAGTAAGTCTGGTTGAAGAAAGACACAAGTCCATCTAGTTCAACCAATAAAAGGGAAAAATCATACAATCCTATACCCACAGTTGATCCAGAGGAAGGCAAAAAACCCCAGCAAAGCATGATTCAATTTGCTCCAACAGGGGAAAAAATTCCTTCCTGACTCCTCGAGAGGCAATCGGATATTCCCTGGATCAAGTCTACCTATAAATGTTAGTATCCAGTATGTGCAATGATGTGTTGGCGCCAGGCGGCACCATTTTTAAATCTAAGGCAACCCAGATGAGCGGCCCTCACACCAACCGGCCCACCGAGAGAAGTCCCAGTTCTCCCGATTAGTCAATTCGGGCCTGATTACAGCTCATCACTGGGTACCAGTTCCCCTGTACCATGCCCGCAGCCCCGCATTCACCTGTACCATGCCCGCAGCCCCACATTCTCCTGTACCATGCCCGCAGCCCCGCATTCTCCTGTACCATGCCCGCAGCCCCGCATTCTCCTGTACCATGCCCGCAGCCCCGCATTCTCCTGTACCATGCCCGCAGACCCGCATTCCCCTGTACCATGCCCGCAGCCCCGCATTCCCCTGTACCATGCCCGCAGCCCCGCATTCTCCTGTACCATGCCCGCAGCCCAGCATTCCCCTGTACAATGCCCGCAGACCCGCTTTCCCCTGTACCATGCCCGCAGCCCGCATTCTCCTGTACCATCCCCGCAGCCCCGTATTCTCCTGTACCATGCCCGCAGACCCGCATTCCCCTGTACCATGCCCGCAGCCCCGCATTCCCCTGTACCATGCCCGCACCCCCGCATTCTCCAGTACCATCCCCGTAGCCCCGCATTCTCCTGTACTATCCCCGCATTCCCCTGTACCATGCCCGCAGCCCCGCATTCCCCTGTACCATGCCTGTTGTGATGTCCGCTATTTTCAATGTAATTCTTTTTTAGGTGGGGCTATGGTGGGAAAGGAAGAAGGATGGTGAATGGAGATAGAGGGGAAAATGAGAGGGCAAAGAGGTTGAGAGATATAATTGATTAAGGTTAAAAATTAGGTGGGGAGGCTATGAGGGGAAGAGAAGGGAGAGGTTGAGCTTGAAGAAGGAGAGGGTGGACATGAAGAGGGAGGGGAGCAAAGGGGACTTTCGGAAAGGGGAGAGGAGAGGATGGGATATATATGTATAGATACATATATTATATATGTTGATCATATCCCCCCTTAATTTCCTCTTCTTAAAGGATGCAATGGCTGTCAAACTGCGGGCTTTTAAAGGGCTGACTACGCCATTTCTGCACCCCCCCACCCCCCACAGAGGCAGCCATAATGTAAACTTACTGTCATCATAACAACAATCCCTAATACATTGTAAGGGCAAATGCAGATTGCCCTTACTATGTATTAGGGATTATTGTTATTATGATGGAATGTTTACATTATGGCTGCTTCTGCGGGGGGAATGCGGAAATGACGTAGTCAGCCATTTAAAAGCCCACAGATTGACAGCAATTGTGTCCTTAAGATTAAGGTTATAAATTGGGTGGGGAGACTATAGAGGGAAGAGAAGGGAGAGGTTGAGCTCGAAAAAGAAGAGGGTGGACGTGAAGAGGAGGAGGAGGAGAGGAGACTATCGGAAACAGGAGAAGAGAGGATGGGATATATATGTATATAAACATATATTACACATGTTGATCATATCCCCCCTTAATCTCCTCTTCAGGATGCAATGCTTGTGAAACTGCGGGCTTTTAAAGGGCTGACTATGTAATTTCCGCATCCCCCCACCCCTCCGCAGAGGCAGCCATAATATAAACTTACCATCATCAAAACAATAGTCTCTAATACATTTACTAGAATATAGATTCCCCCTACTATGTATTAGGGATTATTAATATTATGATGGTAAGTTTACATTATGGCTGCCTCTGCGGGGGAATGCAGAAATGATAGTCAGCCCTTTAAAAGCCCACAGTTGGACAGACATTGCATCCTGGAGATTAAGGTTGAAAATTGGGTGGGGAGACTATGGAAGGAAGAGAAGGGAGAGATTGAGCTTGAAGAAGGAGAGGGTGGATGTGAAGTGGCAGGGGAGCTATCGGAAAGGGGAGAAGAGAGGATGGGAAGGAAACAGAGGAAGTAGAAGAGCTTGAAGAGGAAGAAGGAGAGGCTGGACATAAAGAGGGAGAGAGGGGAGTATCATGGGGGGGATGAGATAGGATGGGGTAAAAGCAGAGGAAATAGAGGAGGAATCAGGAGAGGGTGGACGTGAAGTGGAAGGGGAGGAGAGAGGACTATCAGAAGTAGAGAAGAGAAAGGATGGGATGGAAACAAAAGAAATAGAAGAGATAGAAGAAGAGGTAGAAGGAGAGGGTGGACTATAATAAGGATTCAAGAGCAAGGCATGAAAGAGGGGGGGAGAAGGTGGGGGGGTGAGTGGAAGGGAAGGGTAGAACGGAGGGTCATGGGAGTTAAAGCGAATAGGGAGTAAAATAGGAGTGGAGGGAAGAATGATTGGCGGAGAATAAGGCGGGGAAGTAGGAGGGGAGGGAAGAATGAATGGGGGAGAAGAAGGGGGGGAAGTAGGAGGGGAGGAAAGAATGAGTGGGGGAGAAGAAGGGGGGGAAGTAGGAGTGGAGGGAAGAATGAGTGGGGGAGAAGAAGAGGGGGAAGTAGGAGGGGAGGGAAGAATGAGTGGGGGAGAAGAAGGCGGGGAAGTAGGAGTGGAGGGAAGAATGAGTGGGGGAGAAGAAGAGGGGGAAGTAGGAGGGGAGGGAAGAATGAGTGGGGGAGAAGAAGGGGGGAAAGTGGGAGTGGAGGGAAGAATGAGTGGGGGAGAAGAAGGGGGGGAAGTAGAAGGGGAGGGAAGAATGAGTGGGGGAGAAGAAGGGGGGGGAGGGGAGGGAAGAATGAGTGGGGGAGAAGAAGGGGGGAAAATAGGGGGGGAAGGAAGAATGAGGGGGGGAGATGGTGGAAGGAAGGAAGAATAGGTGGGGAGATGGGTGGATGATAAGAAGGGGGCTGCTAAGGCCCTCCTCATTCCAGGTGCACGTCCTTCACGTGGTTGGCTGGTGGAAATGTCAAATCCATCTGGAGATTCACCTGTGTGGAAGAGATGAGAAAAGTCACATTTACAATCATCATCTGGAACATGAACACAAGAGCTTAGCAAAAAACATATACTGAAATCTAAATCCTCCTGGGTGGTAGTAGTGGTGGTGGTGGTGGTGGTGGTGGGGGGGGGGGGGTACAAGCATGCAAACTTCACTGGCTGAATGCTTGTTCTAGGTCACTCACTAGGTAGTGAGAATATGATGAGGACATCTACCCCAGGGTTGGCGCCAACAAGTCCAGTAAAAGCAGTACCTTTATTACTATGGGGACAGATATTATTTAAAAAGGTACTGTGCCGGACAAACCATTGAACTGGTTGAAAATCTGATGGAACTGGGAGATTTTAGTTCACCAAAAATTTCCTGTGACCTTTCTGTGAAATACATTGTGCTACAAAAACCCCTATGGGCTTGTTCAGCCCTTGCAGACCCTCTGAAAAGTGATCCATGGTGGATCGTTTTCAGAGGTCTTTGACAGCCATAGCCGTCGGCAGTCATCATTGTGTTCTGCTGGCAAGAATGGCTTTTGGCCACACAAAAGGGCTGCGGGAGGGATTCCCCCATCAACACGGACCTTGTTGATTGGGGAATAAAGTCATTTTCCTTCCTTTCACCCATGGCAGAAGGAAATAAAATTGAATAATCTATGACTTGCCTAAACAGATTGCCCTTATTGGTAATTAGGAACTGGATTTGTCCCACTTTCTTAGTTTAGAAGAGTGGAGCAGGCTTTATGTCTGCACCACACGTTGTTTATTCCTCCATTACCACTATAATTGGAATTGTTTTGAATGCATATATATTTACACATTTTTATTTAATTTATTTCATTATAATGTATCTAATAAATATTTAGTTAAACATTGAATAAATATTCATTTAAATAAAAAATATACTTATTAAATATGCCTTTATTTTTATATTATTTTTTTATTTCAGTGTCACTTTTAATGCTATTCACTGATTATGAGTTTTGTTTTTATATATATATATATATATATATATATATATCGATTTTTGAAAGGTTGAGCAGGCTTTATGTCTGCATCACCCATCACCAATATAAATGTGCAAATATATATGCATACAAATAAATTCTAATTATACTGGTGATGGGTGATGCAGACATAAAGCCTCATCCACTTTTCTAAAATTGATATAGAAGAAAAAAAATCTCATGATCAGTGAATAGTATTAAAAGTGACACTGAAATAAAAAAAAAAAAGTGCATATTTATTAAATATATTTTTTATTTAAATTAATATTTATTCAATTTTAAATTAACTGAATGTTTATTAGATACATTATAATATAAAAAAAATTGTGCAAATATAGAAATTTACTTATAGCTAGTTTAATAAATATTAAATTAATTAAAAATGTAATAAATATTTATAAACTATTTTTAAGTGATTATTTATTTCATTAAATAAAAATAATAAATATTTATTTAATCATTTTGCACTTATTTTTTTCAATTTCAGTGCCACTTTTAAAAATATTTATCCACTGATTATGAAGTTTTCTAAATATATTTGTTTCCAGCAGCTTTTTTTGGTTTAAGTCTTGATATACAGCGCTGAGTTTTTCTATATATAAGGCTAATCCTGCTCCTAATTTCCGTAATTTGTGTCCCCCACTGAGTTTAATGGGGGATTTGAAAAATAAGATCACATGACCAAAAAATGAAGATGCTCGTCTAGCTGAAATCTTCATCTGAGTTTAATGGGGGATTTTGAAAATAAATCTGAAAAATAACTGTGACCAGAATCCTGACCCTGATTTGTAAATGAAGTCCAAATAATGTACAGTACTTCCTTGTCTCCAGAGGCAGAGGTGGGGGGTAGATATTTGTATTCACAATTGTCCACATTTTAGTCTTGCTAATATGACGAAATTGCTAAGAAAAACAACCAATTTGAAGAGCAACAACAAACAGGTGTTGTCACGACAACGTCTGAGCTAAGACTGGCCAGACCTGCTACTGGTCGTTGCTTATATAACGCTCCTTGCACTGTGACGTCATCACAAGGCTGTGCAATCGAGCTTTTTCCAGCAGCATCCTGATCGACTACTCTTGCCTAGATAGTCTTTGCTCTACAAGATTGCTGTGTCATTTGCTGGAAATTTAAAATGTAAACAGCGGGCTTTCTTTTGCAGATATAGATATACAGTAGCATACCAACAGGGGGGGGGGGCGGTCTGCGCCGGGTGCCACACATTAGGGGGGTGTCAGGGAGCACCAGGGTGACACCCGGGGCTGGCCGCCTGACTGCCTCCGCCGCTCACTGACACAGGAGCGCGGAGGAGGAGGAACTGTATGAAGCAGACAATGGGAGAGAGACTCACCATCACTCAATAGCCCTGAATACACAGCGGGCGCTGCCGGAGTTAACTGTGCTAGTTATTGAGAAGGCGATTGGTTGCTAGGACCCCCTATCAACCAATCACCTGCTCATTAACTAGCACAGTTAACTTCGACAGTCCCTGCTGACCGCTGTGTATAGTCAGGGCTAGTGAGTGACGGTGAGTCTCTCTCCTGTTCTCTGCTTTATACAGTTCCTCCTCCTCCGCGCTCCTCCTAATAAGGTAGGAGGGGGAGGGGCGTCTGCATTGTGTGTAGCAGCTGCCTCTCCTTCCAGTCTTCCTCTCAGTCTGTTACTGCAAGCGCAGAGCAGGGAGAGATAAAAACAGAAGGCTGGGGGGGGGGGGGGGTGATGTCCCACGAACTTTGAGAAACTGTGACAGAAAGCAGGAGTAATAGAAAGGATTAGATAGGGGAGGGGGAAGCCGCTGTACAGAAGCAGGAAAGTTGTACAGTATGCATGTATTCTGGAGCCAATCAGGAAGCACTAATAGTCGGAGCCTTCCCAACCTCACCTGCCCCGCCTCCTCCACTCTGTCACTGGGGGAATAGTACAACGCGCTGTGCAGGCAGGGGGCGGGGCTACCATCTACTCTACATGCGGGAACATAGCCGCTCTCTGTCTTACATTGGGCGGAATATTCCAGCAAACTGCACCCTCTTCCCACATTAAAACATTCTGCCCAGGGCAGCTTCCCTTCCTGCCCCCCCCCCCCCTAGTACTGGTCCTGTCCACAATACTTACCATTCCCATTCCAGTCTGTCTTGTAGTGTGAGCCATCGACTTTATAGCCGACACCAAAGCATCCAGCGGCCGCTCTAAAGCACCCGCGGAGAAAAGCTCGAGCCCTCTTCATTTTTGTGGGCTTCTTGGTTGGGGTATCTGCAGGCTGTGCAATACCTTCCATAGGTGGGCTTCCAGTGGTCTGTTTATCTTCGGTGTTAATGTAATAAACACCCTTTTTACACTGAAAAAATCTCATTCTGAAGAATAATTCAAGCACACTTGAAGTATTCAAGAAAAAAACGAATTACAATACAATTGAAGTAATTTAAATTGCTAGGATGAAATCAAAAGCAAAATATCGCCAGAGAAAAAAAAACACGTCTGCACTGTATGCTGACCACTCTGAGGACTGGCAGAATCCAACTGTCAACTGCCTTATATAGGGGCGGCTGACGACATCACAGTCATGTGACCTAACTGCTGTTGTTGTTTTTGGCACTCAGCCAATAACTGACATTTTTTTTTTTTTTTTAAAAGAAGTTTTCTCCTTTTGTATTAGCTTTGTGATTTCAGCCTCTGGGCTCAGTATACAAGTCTCACATAACAATATATATAAATAATGTAAAATGTACATTATTAATATATATATATTTATAATAAAATATATATATATATTTTTTTTTTTTATCAAAGTGACAGTTTTTTAAATTGATATTTAAAATTCACAGACCCATGGCTTAACCGCTTGCCGACTGCTCACAGTATATTTACTGCGGCAGTCAGCCCCTCACAGGCAGAGCGATGTAGGTCTACGTCGCTAGCCTGTTAGGCTCTGGGGAGCGAGCAATTTTTTTTTACCAAACATATGTAGCATAAAACAAATTGGCCGAAAATGTTAAAAAATTTAGATTTTTACATTTTTTTGGGGGGGAATTTTATATAAAAAAATGTGAAAAATATTGTTATTTTTGCAAAATTGTCGCTTTTTTTTGTTTATAGCGCATGATCAAAAAATCGCACAGGTGATCAAATACCACCAAAAGAAAGCTCTGTTTGTGGGAAAAAAGGACGTCAAATTTGTTTAGGTACAGCGTTGCACGACCGCGTAATTGTCCATTAAAGTCACGCAGTGCCGAATCACAAAATAGGCCCTGGTCGGAATGGGGGTAAAATCTTCCGGGGCTTAAGTGGTTAAATAAAGATCTTTTTTCCTATGTTAGCACTGTGAATTGAGTCTTATCACCTTGTTTAAAGCTTTCCAACAGGTCAGATATTTTCATACTTTCATTTCTGTACAGTGTAAATATATATATATATATATATATATTTATTTTTTTATTTTTTATTTTTGTGACTCGGCTCAGGTAATCCCATAGCAAGCTGCTTACTGTGGGGGCACCCAACAGGAGGGAGGGGCCAGGATCAGAGAATAGGGACCCGAGAAGAGGAGGATCTGGGCCATTCTGTGAAAATCCAACTGCATAAAGCAGGTGAGAAGGACAGGTTTGTTATTTTTATAGGAAAAAAAAAAAAAAAGAAACTTTACTATCACTTTAAACTGAGTGGGCTGTTTTAAGTGGTTATAATCCGTTACAGCAAACTCTTATGTTCCTTTTGGGATTGAGGCCTTACATAACTAAAAGCTGATCACTCCAAGCACCCCTGCCATTGCTAATGCTGGTTCTAGCTTGGATCAAAGCATGTATGCGAGTTACACACCTGTGGAATCCCTATTGTAACTGGAAACCACTGTAGTAGACACCGCTACTATAATGATCGCCGCCAGCTTCCTGGTCCCGCCCCGAGCCGCACTTATTGTGAACACAGGAAGTCACTCTCTCTGCACGGGCGCCATGCAGGAAACACTTAGCATGTTCTCAGCAAATGCAAAGCAGCGCTCTCCGATTGGACGAGGCAGAGCGGCTGTCTAAATATTTGACTTTTTACATTTTTTTTCTGATCTTCCAATATTTCTTTAGCAGTCTCAAACTCCGCCTCCTGACATCAGTCTGAGCTCTTTGTGTGCAGTCTAAACTCCAAACTATAATTACCATCAGTGCCTGTAATATGACACTATCAGAGCTGCAGACAGGAGAGGCTGATGGTATAATGTTGCATAAAAAAATGTTCTCTCTACTTTTCCTATGTCATGCTGGCAGTTGGGTGTGGATATTCCCAGTCTTCCTGATTTTAACTTTCAGCTGGTATGTAAGGGATGATGGGGATCACAGCAGATTACACATAGAGCTCAGTGATATCCACAGACACGAGGAACCGAGGAACTGCGACTGCCAGAGAGGTGGAGGTGTGAGCGTTCAGACCAATGCTGGTCAGTTTTAGTCTATGCTGAATAACCCCTTGTGGGAAAAAGCACCAGCTGGTCTTATAAACTACTAGATTCCATGTCATAAGGTGAGAGTAAAAGTGGAAGTCAAATCGCATCAGATCGCACTGTTACATTTTCAGCTTTGGGTGGAGTCGCACACAGGATTGAAGATAATTTTATCGGAACATTGGATATTTATATGTTTTTTGAGTGTGGAGGCAATTTTTTACATTTGTGATATTTCGGATTTGGGTGGAGCAGCACACAAGATAGATTTGATTCGAGTATGATTATCATGTCAACAATTCGATTCGATTCCGCAATGCATCACGATTACTATAATAGACAAGAGAAGGGCACACCGACCTTCTGCAATACCATAAAACATTTATTGGAAAATTGTTAAAACCACGTCATACATTATACTCACAAGAGTATGCTATATAAAAGCATAAAACCAATGGATTCCTTTAACTATTCAGAGACCGCAGGACCATTTTCCTTAATTAGGACAAGCAAACTTGAAGGTGTCCATATAGATAGGGCTAACGCGTTTCGAGGGAGAGCAACTTGGGATGGGGGCTGGGAGGGAAAGGGGCACTACAGGGTCCTGCAGTGCCAGGAAAACGAATGATTTTTTTTACCTATGAAAAGAAAAAGAAAACACATTAGGCTACGTTCACATGTGGGCGTAGCAGATCACGGGCAGAATCACCGTGATTCTGCCCGCGATCCGGAATCATTGCAAACCGTGGGACGCCTGTGCGATGCCTGTGATTTGTAGTGGCACCCCAAATGCTGTGCGGTAACGTCGCGCAAACAGATTCACGGGACGCATGACGCCCAAAAAAGGTACAAGAACTTCTTTTGGGCGTCATGCGTCCTGCAATTCTGTTTGCGCGATGTTACCGCGATTCGGCAGGCGGAAATCGCGGCAACATCGCACAGCGTTTGGGGTGCCATTGCAAATCACGGGCATCGCACAGGCGTCCCTCAATTTGCAATGATTCCGGATCGTGGGCAGAATCGCGGTGATTCTGCCCATGATCCGCTATGCCCACATGAACGTAGCCTAAAAGATCTCATACACCTTGAAGATTTTGTGTAGAACTATAGGTTACCTATGGCTGCAAAGGTTGCATAGATTAACGTGGAATGGTTTTTTGGCTAATGTTTTATTATATATATATATATATATTTTTTTTAAAGGTAAGTTTATTAGTGTTTGAAAAAGAAATAGAAAAAACAAAGCACAATATAGCATAGCACCGTACATATACAAAGCATTTCAGTAGTGTCAGTCCCGGTTCACATTAGTGCGGTGACAGAGATCGCATGTGATTTGGAGCGCACTGCTCTGAAAAACACATGCGATGTCTGTGCGATGCGAATTCAGCCATACAGATTGTATTGAGGCCTTTACCTTTGCTAAAGTCATATTTGATGAAACGCGTCAGCACTTTGCCTAATGGCACTTTTCCACTGCAAGTACCGGCTCGGCTCCACTCGGCCCTGCTTGGCTCGGTTTGGTTTTCCACTGCATGGTACCGCATGGTACGGTGTTGGAACGGTTCGGTATGGTTTGGTACGGTTTGCTTTTCCATTAAAGTAGTAAGTGGGTGGGATAACAACGATTCTCTGACCAATCAGTGACTAGTAGTGACAAACAGTCAAGGCTGCATGCAAAGGATTGTGGGATATGGTACCGGTACGGCCCTCTTGGAACCACAACCGAGGTGTTACTGTTTAAGCGAGCCGAACCGTTCGGTTCCATGCAGTGGAAAAACGCCAGCCAGGACCATGCCAAAGACTGCCTGATTCGTGTGTCTCTTACATACTGCTCTTGTTCCTGGATGATTGTAAGTGTATCCCTTATTATTTTTTTATAAAATCTTTTAAGCGGAGTTACACTATGTTTGCTTTGTTTTGGATTATCATTTTCATGTCATTTGGGGAATTAAGCCCCATACACATGTTGCGATTGTCGGCCGCAAATATTCGGCCGCCGACCGATCGGCCGATTGTAGGCTTGTTAGTATGATGCTTCCGACAGCCGACAGCGCATTTTCGGCCGAACAGAATCTGTCCTGCAGGCATTAAAATTTTTGTAGGCCGACACCAGAACGGCCGATTGTTCGCCAGTCAGTACAGATTTCGGCCGACAGACAGCAGATTTGCAAGACTGGGCCGACGATCGCTACGTGTGTACGGGGCTTAAGAGTCTTCATCCTACTTCATTCATCCTGTGATTGCAAAGCTGAACATCCTTGGCTGCAGCACTTATTTGGAGATCCACCTGTTACTTTATGAGCCCATCTGACCCATTTGTTATACGGCATTTTGGGTCCAGCCTTTCTGGGGAGCGCATATTTTTTGTTTGCTGTCAGTGTTGGGATCTAGCGTCCATTGTGACCACACACATCACCCTGGATTCCAATCTTCATGCTTTTCACTTGGGACTCTTATATCACTTTATTTTATAATTATTTGATTGTTTGAGTGGTTTTTCACAAATCATTTTTTCAGTTTATATACATTTGTTCTTTTAAACTTAGGTCAGTTGTGTGTGTTAGCTGCTATTTTTATGGTTAGCGCAGTATATCAAATTTTTTCTTTTTACATACAGATTGTATGGCTGAATTTGCATCGCAGTAACATAATTTTATGGTTAACTTTTTCATCATTTTTTTCTCCACAAACACAATGTGTGGGAGCGCTGGGGTTGATTTACTAAAACCAGAGTTCAAGAATTTGGTGCCGCTCTGCATAGAAGCCAATTAGCTTCTAGTTTTTTTTTTGTTTTGTTTTTGTCAAAGCTTAATTGAATACGCTGAAGTTAGAAGCTGATTAGCTTCTGTAGCACCAGATTTTGCACTCTCCAGTTTTAGTAAATCAACCCAACAGTGGGGGCCTGGCTTGGAGTGTGATGGAGTAGGACACACATGAGGAGAGCTCCGTCTGCACCAAATCCTTTACTCGATATCCTGGCCGTAATCCTGCTGTCCACTTGCTGAGTTTTGTTCCAGAGGGCATCCACCACCTGCACACCATACCCCTCGAAATTTGTCTGAAGGCAGCTCGAAACTCGAGAAATTTCGGCATATGGAGTGAGAGGCCCAAGGCGAAGATGGCGGCACCTCGACATACGACTCTGGACCTCTGGCTGCAGAAACAGCAGGACTGCTGGATGTGATCTCCATGTGTCAGGCAACCCTTACTACCCAGATCAAGGAGGTCAAAGTAGATATTTCCCTCCTGCACCAGGACTTCCACAAGCTCCGAGATTTGGTGACATGGATATGGAGGGGAAGACCCGCATTGGTAGGACGGAAAACCTGCTGAAGCCATTACAACCTAAGGCCTCTTTCACACGGCCGCTCCGGTGTTTTGTTCCGCTGCGGGACTTTTTTTTTTTTTTTTTTCACGGAGCGGATGACATTTGTGTCATCCGCTCCGTATGTCCGCATATCATCCCATCCGTTTGCAGATGATATGCGGACATAATGTAAATCTATGGGCATTGCGGATGTCAGCAGATGACACCGCTGACATCCGATTTTCCTTCCTTTCCGTTTTTTGAACGGAGGAAAAATAGGGTTCTGTTCCGTTCCAAAAAACGGAACAGAACTGAAAGGAAGAAAATCGGATGTCAGCAGATGATATTCCACTGACATCCGCAATGCCATTGACTTACATTATGTCCGTAAATCATCCGGAAAAAAAATAGGATGATTTGCGGACATACGGAACGCCCATGTGAAAGAGCCCTAACTGTGTTTTAGAAATAATAATAGAAATCTGTTTTTGGATACTGCACAGCAGCTGCAGTGAGGAGTCCTAGGTGCAGATTACTGGTGTAATGAATGCCCACAATCTGTCATGTGCATACAATCTAAGGTTCACAGTGAAAACAATAAAAATCTAACAGTTGTCTGAATTTGTGGCTCCCAAGCTTTTGTAGACTTGGAGATGCTTGCCTGGGATTTCCTACTGTTTACAGTTTATTCACTTTACAACCGCCCACCGCGGCAGGGCGGCCGCTCTGCGCTGGATCATGTACCTACTACGTGATCCCACATTTCCGGTCTGGGGCGCCGGAGACTCGCTCCCACTGTGATCAGACACAGCGGGGGCTGATCTGTGGGTACCACAGACTCAATGTCCGCCGGCACCTGCCAATCATTAGGCAGAGGCCCAGAACATCGATCTGCCTATGTATACAAGACAGATCGCCATTCTGTCAGTAGGGAAGGCATTGATCCTGTGTTTCTACAAAGCAGGAACATGGATCAATGTCTTCCCCTAGTAAAAGCACCTCCCCCACAGAACACAAGCAATGGCTAGGCACACAGTTAACCCTTTGATGCTGTTCCCCTCTATGTGTTTTTGGACATGTTTTTATAGACTTGCTGAAATAAAAGTAATTTTACTGGACATGCGGCCAACCAGAATTCTTTTTCGCTCATTGGAATCCGTGATGGATGGGGCCAGCACCTGGTCTGTGTGTTAGTGAAGGTGGAGATAGGAGACTAAAGCCCCGTACACACGTACGGATCGTCGTCATACAAACGTTCGTCTTTTCTCCCCGGGATGTCGGTGTCTGTTGAAAAGTGCAAAGACAGCACAAGGACAGCACAAGAATTTTGTCCGCAGACTTCAGCTGACTGCAGAAGTGATGTCATGTAATGGTTAACTTTCCCTGTGTTTTTTATTTTCTGAGCATGCCCAGTCTTGCAAATCTGCGGTCTGTCGGCTGATTTCTGTACTGACAGGCGAACAATCGTCCGTTCTGGTGTCCGCAGACAAAAATTTTCATGTTTGCAAGAAAGACTCTTGTCCGCGGATTGTGTGCAGACAGCTGTCGGAGGCACCATACTAACACGCGTACAATCGGCAGATCTTTCGTCCGCCGACGTTTGTATGACGACGATCCGTACGTGTGTACGGGGCTTGACATAGAGCGGTGTTCACACACATCTTAACCCTTTGATCACCCTAGGTGTTTAACCCCTTCCCAGCCACTGTCATTAGTACAGTGACAGTACATATTTTTAGCACTGATCACTGTATTAGTGTCACTGGTCCCCAAAAAGTGTCAGTTAGTGTCCCGACTGTCTGCCGCAATATCGTAGTACCGCTATCAGTCGCTAATCCCTGCCATTACTAATGAAAAATAAATAAATAAAAATATCCCATAGTTTGTAGACGCAATAACTTTTGCACAAACCAATCAATATACGCCTATTGGTATTTTTTTTTTTTTTTTACCGAATATATGTAGCAAAATACATATTGGCCTAAATTGATGAAGAAATTATTTTTTTTTCTTATAACAGAAAGTAAAAAATGTTTTTTTTCTTTTCCAAAATTGACGGTCTTTTTTTGTTTATAGTGCAAACAATAAAAACCACAGTGGTGTTCAAACGACACCAAAAAAAAGTTCTATTTGTGGGAAAAAAGGACATACATTTTGTTTGGGTACAGCGTCGCACGACTGCGCAATTGTCAGTTAAATTAACACAGTGCCGTATTGCTAAAAATAGCCTTGTTGTGAAGGGGGGTAAATCTTACGGAGGTCAAGTGGTTAAAGGGTATGGACACCCTGACAATAAACGTTTCCTATTTGTTCCAATTCGGTCATCTACTTCTAGAAAAAAAAAAAGCAAATTTTCTGGACTTTACTGGTACCAGAGAGGGACACCCACAAGAGAATATCATAAAAAAGATGTTTTATTACAAAAAACAATTGTTAAAAACATTCAACAATAATCACTAGTATAGGCCATCTCAACTATAACTGCATAATTAGATTTGCTGTACAGGCCAAGAGTTCGACACGTTTCACATCTCTAAGCTTCTTCAGGACCTTTTTATCTTGGCAGCAAAAAGAAATGGCCTAGCCAAAAAAAACACAAAATCAATATATAACAACATCATGACATATATAGCATTACATATCATCTGTGTCAACTTACACATCACTTAAAAGATATGCCAAGGAGATGGTGGTGAGGTATTAGCTGTCAGCCGCAAGCCTGCGTAGTTTGGTAGGGCCACACTTGGAGAATTTCAAAGACAATGCTTGGAGGTGAGAGTGATCATCAAGTCTAACTATAGATAACCAAAAGTCAGGGGACCAAAAACCAACGCCATAGTAAATAACTGAATCCACTCAGACAGCATAGTGTTCCCAAAAAAACAACTTACTTAAAGCGGTAGTATCCCGGTTTTTGACACTTTTACCTACAGGTAAGCCTATAATAAGGCTTACCTGTAGGTACAATTGATATCTCCTAAACCGGCACGGTTTAGGAGATATTTGCAGTGCATGCAGCAGCTCACGCGAGTGGCGCATGCGCTCTGAAAGTCCGGGGGGACCTTCACTTTTCCTTGCCGGGAGCTTGCCGGAAGTGATGTCATCGCGGCTCCGGCCAATCACAGCGCCGGAGCCGCCGAACCCGGAAGAGACACCGAGGGATCATGGCAGCGCCCGCAGCGATGTCCGGGGGTCCGTGTCGGGGGTTTGTGCTAAGGTAAGTAAGCCATAATGAGCTAGTATGCGATGCATACTAGCTCATTATGCCTTTGTCTTGCAGGTTTTTTTTTTTTTCGGGTTTACAACCGCTTTAATAGTAAATCACAAGGTAAGCCCAATCAATATGAGCAATACAGATATCACATCATGTTCTTATACTGTACATTTGTTTTTCCTCAGAGCCAACAATGGTGAACTCCTGCAAAGGCAGTCTAGACTTGGGGACCACGTAATGTAAGCAGGGGGAGTACAAAGGCAGATATACTGTACCATCAAAAGTGTATTTTCTATAAGAGTAGTTGATATTTGGAATGGACCTCCAGCAGAGGTGGTGAGTCAGTCAACAGTTACCCCTGTACACAGGTATGAAAAGTCACACCTATGCGTTTTTTAGTGCATTTTGCAGAAATAAACTACAGTCCATTTAACATGGTTTCCTGTGGTACATGTTCACATCTATGCGTTTTTCAGCTGGCGCGTTATTGGAGAGTCAGGGACTTTTTTTTCCCATAGCAGATTGCATTTTGTGTTTAATAGACTTCAATGGACCCGCACCAAAAACACAAGTGTTGCGATTTTTTTTACTCTTTAACACACTGTGTATACCTGGTTGCTAAGGAGTGGGCCAAGAAGCCGGCTGCAGCATCCTTAACAACCGATGAGTCATCAGCTGTCAGCGGGATTCTCTGCTGACAGCTGAATGGTCTTCCCCGCTGACAGCTGAATGTAAAAAAAAAAGATATGCTGGCAAAAAAAAATCCCACCCCAAATCCCCCTGCCCCAAAGCACTTTGTCTCCATGTTGATGGGGGAAAAGGGCCTCTTCCCCACAACCCTGGGCTGTGGTTGTGTGGGTCTGCAGGTGGGGGCTTATCAGAATCTGGAAGCCCCTTTAACAAGGAGGACCCCAGATCCTGCCCCCCTTTCTATGTGAATATGTGAAAGTATGGGGTACATACATAGTACCCTTACCCATTCACCAAAAAAGTTTAAAAGTGAATAAAGACAGTACAAGAGTTTTTGACAAGTCCTTTATTAAATAATAAAAAAAAACAATGTCCTCGATGTAGATCCTCATGAATGATGATAACCGACACCACTGCTGGACCCAAAATTAGATAAGAAAAAAGCTCTGCACGTGACGAACGCTCCCGCGGTCTGCCTACCCCGCCGTGTGACATTACTTAAATAGCTATGGAGCGGGCCACCTGGGGACATCACCTAGTGGCACCGCCCCACCCTGTGATGTCACTGGTGCATGCTGGGCCACTGACGTTAATGGGGTGGGTTTCCTAAAGGCAAATAGACTGAGCACTTTGCAAGTGCAGTTGCAGACCTTAAAGCGGATTTCCGGCCACGAAAACATTTTTTCAATAAAAATACCCCCGGGACAGTCAGGGCTAGTACATTCCACAATGGATAGCCTCTGTATTGTCCCGGGTCGCACTTACCTTTTAAAAGAAATACTTGAAAATTTCTTCTCCAGCGCTGCCATCTCGGATGTGGGCAGCTGAAGCCAGCGCGTCCTCTTCTGTGTCCTCTTCTCCCAGAATGCACCTGCACTGGCCCCGCTCGTCACTTCCGGTGCGGGCGTGTCATCCCTCCACAGCTTCTGGACATGCCCAGAAGCTGTTTAGCAGGGAATGACGCGCCCACACCGAAAGTGACGAGCGGGGCCGGTGCAGGCACATTGATTCCTGGGAGCGATGACGTTCAGCTCCCAGGAATCAATGCAAAGAGGAAGTGACGGCGCGGGCCGCAGCCACAGAGGGAGGAAGTGGAAGAAAGGTGAGTATTTCTTTCTACAATAACAAGGTAAGTAAACAAAAAAAAAAAATCGTAACTATCCATTTCTTTTTCAGGTGACCAAAAGCAAGAGGATGGCCACAAAATCGACTATGTTAATTTTGTGGCCGAAACTCCACTTTAATAAATGTTGTAAAGCTCTGCTGATTTCCATCATCCAATCATGTGCAAGCCATAATAAAAAAAACAACTGCACTTGCAAAGTGTCAGTCTATTTGCCTTTAGTAAACCTTCCCCCAGTGGACCATTTGGCTTTTTTATTCTGATGTCACTCTTCTGTGTTTCTAATGCCTCGTTTCCACTGAGCGGAACGGTTCGGATCGGTTCGGTACGGTACGCTATTTTTGGTGTTTCCATTATGAAAGTGGCCCATACAACCGAACCAAACCGCACCATTCGTGGTCCTCCTTCAGATGTAGGGCCATAGGAAATGGTACGGTACGGTTAGGGCGGAGCTACTGGTGTCACACGATACATTCCACTGATTGGTGGACAGGAAAACGTCACTGCTGTCGTCAAACGGAAGCGCAGCTCAGTCCAGATATAGGAGAAGGATGCCTGCAAATAACAGCAGGGTCTGGTCAACTCAGGAACTATCCACTTTCCTTACTATAATTGCGGACAGTGTTATTCAGAGTGAGCTTGATGGATCAGTGAGGAATGAAAAGGTGTATAAAGATATTTCCCAGCGGATGGCAGCCGAGGGATTTGAACGGACGTCGGGTCAGTGTAGGGCAAAGCTTAAGAAGCTTAAAGGCCAATATAAAAAAATTAAGGATGCCAACAGCTGTAGTGGAAACAGTCGAAGTACTTGGAAGTGGTACGATGCCATGGACGCCATTTACGGGCATAGGCCAGCAAACCAAGGCAGGGAAGGAGGTCTGGACTCTGCATCTTCACCTGCATCTGCACTTCTCGAATCCATGATAGATCCTGTTGGTAAGTTTTATTTTTTTTCCTGCTTGGCATTGGCTTTCCCTATGCTAACCATTTAAAAAAAATAACTGCACAAAACCATTAACTTTGCACCAAAAATGTAATTGTATTTGTGCAGTGGACTGAAAGAAAATGGTAGGGAGTAGCGCTGCACTGTTTTGTATAATTAATGAAAAATGCGTGACTGGTGTTTTGCTTAATTAGTATGGGCTTGATAATATCAATGGGGGCTGAATATGCATAAAAATACTATTAAAGGCTATCATGCATGATTTCAAGCAGCCACAGTGCACTTTAACCAAGTAAAGTTAATCTCAGAATGGATAGGGAAATGTACTGTCTGTATAAACCAGCCCCTATTTTTGAGAAAAAAGACAACTGTAGAAAAGATAATGGAGATTTCTGATGCTCTCATTGTACCTTAGCCTTTAAACTGATATAGTTCCATTATTTTTTATTTAAATACCTGTACAGAAGAGTATAGGCATCTCATTTTTTTACCCACTCTGCATCCCATTGTTTACTACCTGATGATAACTGCCATAAGATAGTACACTGTGTCTTCTTCTCGTTTGTGTATAAAACCCTTGATATGTGCATTTTCAGATACTGTGGATGGACTCTCCAATGATACCTCTAACTTTTCAGACGATGGTCCATCGACATCTTTCAGCAGCACCAGTACGATTGTGTCAACACCAAGCCTACCACAGAGTACGCCAAATGCACCACGTCACACAGGTAAGACATTATGATCAGAGTGAAAGTTATAATTGTGCATTTTCTTAAATCAATATTCTGGTATTTTGTATATTCCAGGTGAAAGGAGACGGTTGCAGCTGGATCTGCGCACAGTTATTGATGATATGAGGGCAGTAGAGGAAAGACAACAGGAAAGGATGGAGACCCTTTCTGAGCGGTGGTTTCAGGCACTGCGTCAGGATGCCCAGGAAGCTATGCGCCAGGAGGCTGAGATTGCCCGGCAGCAGATGGAGCAGTTGTCTACCTTCAACCAGGCCTTCCTTGGTGTCCTAGGGCAGCTTGTTCAAGTGCTGGGAGCCAGTCGTGATCCCAGGCCACCGCCAAGGCAATAGTGCCTGTCAGCCAGCACAGGACCTGTACCCTTTGTTTTTTGGTAATTTTTCAGTTTTGTTTTGTAAAAATGTTTTATTTTTTTGAATTCTTACTTGTAAGAAAATATAGAAAGAATATTTTTGTTGCTGAATAAAAGAGATTTTATAAGAGACTTTGGGTGTGTCTGATTCATTAATGTAAAACTTTATTAAAACTTTAAAACAATCATGGTAAAAAATTAGGTGTTGAGGTGACGCATCAGAGCCTGACGTATTTCATTGCACTCATCTTCAATATCCTGTGCTATTACCCTTACTGGCTCTTCTGCAGACGTATTCCAATCCTGGTGGAAGTCTTCTCCATGACTTTCACAAAGATTGTGAAGAGCACAGCAAGTAAGCACCATGGATTTGACAAGTTGAATGTCACTGTCATTCCTCTTCATAAGACACCGCCACCTACCTTTAAGTCTTCCAAAAGCATTTTCAACTACGACCCGTGCCCTGGATGTTTTCTTGTTGTAGGTTTGTTGTTCTGGTGTCAGGCGGCCATTGTCAGGAAATGGTTTCAGGAGCCAATTTTGTAAAGGGTAGGCAGAGTCCCCGAGCACATAATAGCCAACATTCACCCCCCAAATGTTCTTAGTGGAAAGAGGGTACAGCCCTCCCTGCCCAACCCAATCCCAAAATGTGGACAATCGTAGAACCCGAGCATCATGCAAACTCCCAGGTTTTCCAACATTCACACTCCAGAATAGTCCTTTTCCATCCACCACTCCCTGGAGGATGATGGAATGCCAGCCCTTTCTGTTGAAGTAGTCAGTGTGGTATTCTTGTGGTGCTATTATTGGTATGTGTGACCCATCAATAGCACCAACACACTGTGGAAGACCCCACCTGTTTTCAAAGTAGTCAGCCATGTCTTTAAGCTTTTCCCTGTCTGGAAAATGAACAATTTCAGGAGCTAGCGATGTGCAGACAGCCTTACAGAAGTCCTGCACACAACGGCACACTGATGATTTACTGACACCAAAAAGATGACCTATACTTCTGTATTCACTGTTGGTAGCCAGCTTCCACAGTGCAATGGCTACTCTTTTCCTCACTGGCAAACTGGCTCGGAAGTTTGTGCTTTGCTTCTCCATCGCTGGACGTAGCCTTGCACAAAGGTATGAAAAGGTTTCCTCCGACATTCGGAAATTGTGCACCCACTGTGTGTGTGTGAATCCTGGGACGGTCACATCCCACCACTCATTGGCACGGGGGAGAGCCCAAATGACTGGTCGGCGGCGCTGCTTTGACAAAAGGAGAAGCATCTTTAAAAGAAGAAAACGCAGATGTTACCATATCACAAATAATAAAAACATATTAATACAACATACTATATTTTACAAGGTCAGATAGCATCATGTATAAAAGTGAGCAATGAGTACACATTGCAAGTATTACACCTTATACATAAATAAAAAAATACAGAATCTGCAAAGATCTAATATAAGATGGGAAGGATATACAGTACATTATGTATTCAACAACATACATGTTGCACACGTATGTAAACATGCACATTTGAAGTATTACACCTTATACATAAATACTCATTATACTACTAATGATTTGTTATGCATTTGATTTAATACTTCAAATGTGCATGTTTACATACGTGTGCAACATGAATGTTGTTAAGTACATATGTACTGTATATCCTTCCCATCTTATATTAGATTTTGTCATATTCTGTATTATTTTACTTTTTAATACGGGTAGAAATAAATGACAATTGGCATAATGTTGCTTACCCTATAACGCTGCCGTCTTTGTCTTTGCCGCACAAAGGTGTACTTCTCCTCCTGACTCAAGACCCAAGCCAAAAGTTTTCTTCTCTTTTCTGCTGTGTTTCGCTTTGCCGCTCGTAACCTTCTCTCACACTGTGTGGCATGTATTTTGATTACTAAGAACCAAAAGCCAAGTAGAGCAAAGACGAGCTGCTGGATGACCTCCATTGTAGTTGTTGTTGTAGCGTCACGTCTGTTGTCGCACTAGTGTGACGCCACGCCGCAACGCTAGGCATTTGGTGTACGCCCCGCATGGACCCTAGAGGTCCGACTTCCAGTGGAAACGCTCAACTGAATAGACCGGACCATTATCAGCCTGCCGATCTGTCCCGATCCGAACCGTTCCGCTCAGTGGAAACGAGGCATTAGTGCAAAAATAATTGTGGATCATTTTGGAATTCTTATAAGCTGATTACTTCCTGTGCCCTCTGCCTGTGCTGCACTCCCATCATTTACATTGTTCTCAGCTGTCTTCAAGAACTACAGAACACCTCTCTTCTATATCATGAAAAGAGGGGGGGGGGTTACTGTAGTCCTGTCCAGTGGTGACAATGCTTCTTCTGCATACAGTACAGTGAGTGAGCCTGGATTTTCCAAGTGAAAAATAAAAGGAGAAAAAGCCTGGAAAAAGAAGTTGAGTTAATCTCCTAATTTATAATAAAAAAATGGAAGGCGAAAATGTAAGGTGCTGGTCATATAATTTGGGATTTTCTTTTGCTTTCACTTTTGATGATAATAGTAAACAGGACAATTATAGAGGATGAATCTCCCTAACAGAGGCACAGACAGCAAAAAAACTGACAGGGGTTCTAATTCTTCTCCACTCTATCCACCACTAAAAAAAAGTTTTCTCTTCAGTTATACTTTAATCAGAGAGTCCCTACACTGCAAGGAAGACATTTGTAAATCTCACAGGCAGGCAGCAAATCCAAGAACAAGGTTTAAAAAAAAAAAAAAAAAAAAAAAAGGTAATAACCATGCAAAGGGAAATACCAACCAATCAGATTCCTTCTTTAATTCACGTATTATAGTCACAGTAAAGCCCCGTACACACGCAACGATTATCGGCCGACCGGTCGTCTGTCTTTTGTCCAGAGTTGTGTTTTGTTGGTTGGAATGTGCCTAGACTGCACACAAATTTTCTCGCCCGACAAAATTCTACTTCAGAAGTGATGTCATGTGTTGGTTTGCTTTCTTTGTGTTCTCTCTTCACTGAGCATGCCCAGACTTGCTCATTAGATTTTTCCCTGTCTAAATCCTTACTGACTGCACGAAAATCGGCCGTGTTTTGACGGCGGACAAAAATTTTATAGCATGCACACCAGATTTTTTTCGGCCGAAAAGTCGGAGTCGGTTGTCGGAAGCATCATACTAACAAGCCGAAAATCGGCAGAACGGTCCTTGGACGAAAATTCCCGGCTGAATTTCTACTCGTGTGTACGAGGCTTAAGATAGTTTAGTTGCTGACTTGCTTACTTTATAGGGGTGAGCATAATCATGGGTTCTGCTCACCCAACAAATTAAATTTAAAATACTAACAACATCTTACAAAGCCATCCACAACTTAGCCCCCAGCGACATCACTAGCCTAGTCTCAAAATACCAACCTAATTGTTCTCTTCGTTCCTCTAAAAACCTCCTGCTCTCTAGCTCCCTTGTCACCTCCTCCCATGCTCGCCTCCAGGACTTTTCCAGAGCCTCTCCAATCCTATGGAACTCCTTACCCCAATCTGTCCGATTATCTCCTACTCTATTAGCTTTTAGACGATCCCTGAAAACCCTCCTCTTCAGAGAAGCCTATCCTACCCACACCTAACAACTATACTTCCATTGTCTCCATCAGCTCATCCCCCACAGTTATTGCCTTTTGTTTCACTTGACCCCCCTTCTACACTGTAAGCTCTAACGAGCAGGGCCCTCTAATTCCTCCTGTATTGAATTGTATTGTAACTGTATTGTCTTCCCTCACATTGTAAAGCTGTTGGCGCTATATAAATCCTGTATAATAATAATAATGTGTTATGCCCCATACACACGTGCAGATTATCTGCAGACTTTTGTCTGCAGACTTACCTTTTCTATGTAGTGCAAGGGCCTTCCCGGATTGCATACAAATTGAAAGTGTTTAGGTTTGACCTCATATTATATAGTTTTGGTAAGTCTGCAGACAAAAGTCTGCAGATAATCTGCACGTGTGTATGGGGCATAAGACTAATGCCTGCAGGAGGAGCTGTTGGATGAGTAGTAGAAGTAAACAAGAACTATAGGCGCACACTGCGGGTCGCTGTCATTGTAAGTTGCACAGACAGAAGCAAATGTTTTTTCAGCCGCAGTACAGAGTCATTCAGCTCAGTGGAAATCATCAATCAAAATAATATACTGAATGCTGTATTCTAAAATATGTAAAGCGCTGTGTAAATGGTCAGTGCTGTATAAGTGAATGCAATAAATAAATAAAGTTAGGAAGAATGAAAACTATAGGTGATGATGCAATTATCCAAATTATCCAGTAGGTGGCGGCAGATCACTTCCTATATTACATTGGTGAGCATGTGAGGACAAACAGAACAGAGAGAGAGAAGACTTTCCATTCTTTTATTTTACAGAGCTCACTATCCTTCCTCCTGCTTTCTTACAAGCATTATACCCAAATGTACGGTTAGACAGTTAATATCTCAGTGAGATGTTGTGTTGGAAGAAGAGGCCAGAGCTCCTGCAGATGAGGAAAGTGTCCTAAGATACGTCCTGTCCCCTGACCAACTCTCCGACTTCAGAGACAACTGCGGACAATGTGGAGGCCGAGAAGAAAATGGAAGAGATCATTTTGGAGGCTGACGTCAGTGTGGAGATGTGTTTGGAGGCCAGGGGAGTGAACAGAAGAAATGTGGTTGGAGGCCAGGGGGTGACCAGAAGAGATGTAATTGGAGGCTGAGGACAGAGGAGACGCCTGAGAATGAATGGAGATGTAGGTGGAGGTTAAGGATGGAGGAGAGGCCAGGGAATGAATAGAGATGTAGTTGGAGGTTCAGTACAAAGTAGGGGCCTGGGTTCGGTTGGAGGAGAGGCCGGGGAATGAATGGAGATGTAGTTGGGGGCTGAGGACAGAGGAGAGGCCGGGGAATGAATGGAGATGTAGTTGGGGGCTGAGGGCGGGGAATGAATGGAGATGTAGTTGGGGGCTGAGGACAGAGGAGAGGCTAGGCTCGGTGCGGTTGAGGACAGAGTAGAGGCCAGGGAATGAATGGAGTTGTAGTTGGAGGCTGAGGACAGAGGAGAGGCCGGGAATGAATGGAGATGTAGTTGGAAGCTGAGCACAGAGGAGAGGCTGGGCTCGGTTGAGGACAGAGTAGAGGCCTGGAAATAAATGTAGTTGGAGATTGAGGATGAGTAGAGGCCGGGGAATGAATGGAGATGTAGTTGGAAGCTGAGCACGAGGAGAGGCTGGGCTCGGTGCGGTTGAGGACAGAGTAGAGGCCAGGGAATGAATGGAGTTGTAGTTGGAGGCTGAGGACAGAGGAGAGGCCGGGGAATGAATGGAGATGTAGTTGGAAGCTGAGCACAGAGGAGAGGCTGGGCTCGGTGCGGTTGAGGACAGAGTAGAGGCCGGGAAATAAATGTAGTTGGAGATTGAGGATGAGTAGAGACTGGAGAATGAATCTAGATGTAGTTGGAAGCTGAGCACGAGGAGAGACCGGGGAATGAATGGAGATGTAGTTGGAAGCTGAGCACGAGGAGAGGCCGGGGAATGATTGGAGATGTTGGAGGCTGAGGATGGAGGAGAGGCCGGAGAATGAATGGAGATGTAGTTGGAAGCTGAGCACGAGGAGAGGCCGGGGAATGAATGGAGATGTAGTTGGAGGCTGAGGATGGAGGAGAGGCCGGGGAATGAATGGAGATGTAGTTAGAGGCTGAGGATGGAGGAGAGGCTGGAGAATGAATGGAGATGTTGGAGGCTGAGGATGGAGGAGAGGCTGGAGAATGAATGGAGATGTAGCGAGAGGCTGAGGATGGAGGAGAGGCCGGGGAATGAATGGAGATGTAGTTGGAAGCTGAGCACGAGGAGAGACCAGGGAATGAATATAGATGAAGTTATAGGTTGAGGATGAGGATGGAGGAGAGGCCGGGGAATGAATGGAGATGTAGTTAGAGGCTGAGGATGGAGGAGAGGCTGGAGAATGAATGGAGATGTTGGAGGCTGAGGATGGAGGAGAGGCTGGAGAATGAATGTAGATGTAGTTAGAGGCTGAGGATGGAGGAGAGGCCGGGGAATGAATGGAGATGTAGTTGGAAGCTGAGCATGAGGAGAGACCAGGGAATGAATATAGATGAAGTTATAGGTTGAGGATGAGGATGGAGGAGAGGCCGGGGAATGAATGGAGATGTAGTTGGAGGTTAAGGACAAAGTAGATGCCGGGCTCAGCTCGGTTGGAGGCTGAGGACGGAGGAGAGGCTGGGGCATAAATAGAGATGTAGATGGAAGCTGAGCACGGAGGAGAGGCCGGGGAATGAATATAGATGAAGTTATAGGTTGAGGCTGAGGACAGAGTATAGGCCGGGGAATGAAAGGAGATCTAGTTGGAGGTTGAGGACAAAGTAGGGGCCAGGCTCGGTGCAGTTGGAGGCTGAGGACAGAGGCTGAGGGTGGGGAATGAATGGAGATGTAGTTGGGGGCTGAGGACAGAGGAGAGGCTGGGACTGGTGTTGTTGAGGACAGAGGAGAGGGCGGGGAATGAATGGAGAAAGGGCATCATTCACCGAGCTACCCTAGGGTATGCAAGGTGGTGACGAAGGGAAAAACCTACCTGATTAGATTGTTGGGACAACCCCCAATATAGACATAAACTGTGCCAGAGATGGAGGCTGAGAAGGTCCATAGAAGCACCACAACCAAACCTACTTCTAAACTTTGCCCATTTGTTGGGTATCTCCCACAAGTTACACCGAATCTGAAAAAGTAAAAACCCTGCAGAGACTTGTAACCTATTTCCAGTGAACAGTTGTCACACCCCTTCCCGGGTGCGAAGCCGGGGAATTAATGGAGATGTAGTTGGAGGAGAGGCCGGGGAATGAATGGAGATGCGGTTGGAGGCTGAGGACGGAGGAGAGGCCGGGGAATGGTTTGGAGGCTGAGGACAGAGGAGAGGCTGGGCTCGGTGCAGTTGGAGGCTGAGGACGGAGGAGAGGCCGGGAAATGAATGAATATGTAGTTGGAGGCTGAGGCCGGGGAATGAATGGAGATGTAGTTGGAGGCTGAGGACAGAGGAGAGGCCGTGGAATGAATTGGAGGCTGAGGACGGAGAAGAGGCTGGGCTCGGTGCAGATGGAGGCTGAGGACAGGCCGAGAAATGAATTGGAGGCTGAGGACTGAGTAGAGGCCGGGGGGTCATGCAGTCCCCAGCGGGGTCACGCTGGCCGTAGGCAGGGTACCGGAGGGAGTGGTCACGCTCGGCGTCTCCCGTAACAACGCCCCGCCCCTTCGTCCGTGCTGTCGGGCCGCTGGAACGTCACTTCCGGTGGAGCGCTTCTAGACGTGTGGCGGAGGCGGCGGCTGGAGCGGAGAGTAGAGACGGACAGAGCCGGGAAGCGGCCTCCCCCCAGCACACAGCGCCACCCCCCGCCCCGAGTCTCCCAGCCATGGGCAACGCCGCCACCGCCAAGAAAGGGAACGAAATCGAGAGCGGTGAGTGCGGCCTGAGAGGCCCAGAGACCCCGGGGGGAATGGTTAGGAAATACTGAGGCTCCAGGGACACACACAGGCCGGAGGAGGGGGGTCAGGTCACTCTGAGGACAGCAGCCGTTGCCTATAGCAACCTGTCACTGCTGCCTTATGCTGGAGAAGCTGACTGGTTACCATGAGCAACGACATCACTCTCCATACACCATCCTCACAGGGGGCAGAGGTGGAGTGTTGCCCATAGCAACCAGTCTGATGTCACTGATGTGTGCTGCCTGTGTCTCTCCGGCCCATCCCCCACAATATCTTGTAGTGTTTGTGTGTCAGAAATAAAACCTTCATGTGGTCTCACTCCTATGGCGGAACTTTTCATCACTCAGCCTTTGTTTACATGAATAGTGAAACCGAGAAAGTGTCACCATCTGTACAATCACTCCAACATCTCCATACACTGTGCAATCTGATTGTACAATCCCTCTGCAACTCCAACATCTCCATACACTGTGCAATCCCTCTGCAACTCCAACATCTCCATACACTGTGCAATCCCTCTGCAACTCCAACATCTCCATACACTGTGCAATCTTTTCCCTCTGCAACCGTAACTGTCCGTATATGGTACGATCTCCTTTAGGGTGGCCATACACTATACAGTCTGATTGTACAATTCCTGTTAGATTTACCAAAGCGATTAAACCTAAACAATCCATTCAAATTCTATCCAATCAGGCAGATCCTTTAGCGACAATTGATATAAGGCCGGCATACACATCAGGATCTGACCGATCTTTGTACAATCAGCTGCAGATATGTGATGACCTAACTCCTCTCTCCAGTCTGGTTGTAGCCAATCAGGCGGCCTCTGTACTCCATCGTTGTTGGTAAAACTTGTATGGTGGAAGCTCAGTCTGAGGCTGCTTATATCGGATTGTACCGTCTCTGTGCAGTGTTAAACCAATCATACGCTATACAATCTGATTGTACAATCTCATTCAGCTATAGAATATGAAGACAGATCTAAACAATAGTTGTTGGTATCCAGTCAGGCAGCCCTTATACTATGTAGTCACTGGTGGATACAATGTAGATTGTATAGTGCAATGATGGTGAACCTTGGCACCCCAGATGGTTTGGAAGTACATTTCCCATGATGCTCATGCACTCTGCAATTTGTTTGAGCATCATGGGAAATGTAGTTCCAAAACATCTGGGGTGCCAAGGTTCGCCATCACTGGTATATAGTGTGTGATTCCAATCCAACTAAGCAGAGATCTACTCCCACCTGTGAACCCCCCCCCCCCCCCAAAAAAAGTCAGTGGTGGGGGGGGGGGGGGGGTCAGAAAAACAAGTGGAACTTTGTGTGAAAGCTGCACTATACAATCTGATTCTACAATCTCCTTTAGCCACTTGGCGACTGCAATTTATACACTCACCGGCCACTTTATTAGGTACACCCTGCTAGTACCGGGTTGGACCCCCTTTTTGCCTTCAGAACTGCCTCATTCTTTGTGGCATACAGTAGATTCAACAAGGTGTTGGAAACATTCCTCAGAGATTTTGGTCCATAGTGACATGATGACATCACAGTTGCTGCAGATTTGTTGGCTGCACATCCATGATACCAATCTACCATTCCACCACATCCCAGTGGTGCTCTATTGGATGAGATGTGGTGAGTGTGGAGGCCATTGGAGTACAGTGACCTCATTGTCATGGTGAAGAAAGCAGTGGTGAGATGATTTGATCTTTGTGACATGGTGTATTATCCTGCTGGAAGGAGCCATCAGAAGATGGGGACACTGTTGTCATAAAGGGATGGACATGGTCAGCAACAATACTCAGGTAGGCCATGGTGTTTAAACAAAGCTTAATTGATACTAAGGGGCCCAAAGTGTGCCAAGAAAATATCCCCCACACCATTACACCAGCAGCCTGAACCATGGATATAAGGCAGGATGGATCCATGCTTTCATGTTTACACCAAATTCTGACCCTACCATCTGAATGTCACAGCTGAAATCGAAAATCATCAGACCAGGCAACGTTTTTCCAATCCTCTATTGTCCAGTTTTGGTGATGCTGTGCGAATTGTAGCCTCAGTTTCCTGTTAGCTGACAGGAGTGACACCTGGTGTGGTCTTCTGCTGCTGTAGCCCATCTGCTTCAAAGTTCGATGTGTTGTGCTTTCAGAGATGGTATTCTGCATACCTTGGTTGTAACGAGTGGTTATTTGAGTTACTGTTGTCTTGCTATCATTTGAACCAGTCTGCCCATTTTCATCTGACATCAACAAGGCATTTTCTTCCACACAACTGCTGTCACTGGATATTTTCTCTTTTTCGGGCCATTCTCTGTAAACCCGAGAGATGGTTGTGTGTGAGAATCCCCATAGATCAGCAGTTTTTGAAATACTCAGACCAACAACCATGCCACATTCAAAGTCACTTAAATCCTCTTTCTTCCCCATTCTGATGCTCGGTTTGATTTTTAGCAAATCGTCTTCACCACATCTAGATGCCATATGATTGGCTGATTACAAATTAGTTTTACCAAGCAATTCAACAAGTGTACCTAATGAAGTGGCCAATGAGTGTCTATGTACATTGTGGTTTACTGGGGTTATGGCTGAAGAATGTTTTTCAGCCAGAGGCTGGCTTTCAGAAGTAGGAGGGGGGACTTCCTCCCCCCTCACTGCTCGCCGGTGTTTCTCGGGCTTACCTTTTTCTGCTTGCTCACCTGAGAAACAATCCAACTGTGCCACTGACTGGTCACACAGGCAATCGGAGTCTCTATGGCCTTGGAGGACCAGAGCAAAGTCATGATGTCATTTCCAGTCCAGGGTGGAAATAAACTATTTTTTTATTTTAACTTTTTTTGCTTTTAAAGATAAAGGAGAGATTTTGGGATCTCTATTTCTGTTACGCAGGATGTTTACATTCCTTGTAATAGAAATAAATAAATGGATAGTGTTAAAATAAAAAGTAAAAAAAAAATGGAAACGTCCAAATCCCTCCGTGCTCATGTGCAGAAGCGAACACATACGCAACTGGTGCTGGGCACCACACGTGAGGTATAGTGGTAAATGTTAGAGGGAGAGCAATAACTCTAGTGCTAGACCGCCTCTGTAACTCTAAACAGGTAACCTGTAAAGGCGTCACCTATGGAGATGTTTCGATACCGTAGTTTGTCGCCATTCCACGAGTGCGCGATTTAGTGTATGACATGTTGGGTATCACAGTAAGTACCGGTTCACATTTATGCGATCACAGAGATTGCATGTAATTGAGAGTGCACTGCTCCTAAAATTACATGCGATCTCTGCGGTGCAAATTCAGCCATACAGTTTGTATGGCTGAAATCGCACTAAACACGCACAGGACCCTTTTTTTGGTCCACAGCAGAATCGGATGGCATGGTGGTTCACACTAGTGCCATCCGATTCTGTGCGAACTCTCGCGATCTGATCTGGGGTGTCGTTAACTTTGACACCCCCAGCGTATCGCATATGGCAGTGTGAACTGCCTGGGGTGCGGATGCGATGCGGGAACACGCTGTATATTTGCAGCGTCCCCGCATCACATAAATGTGAACCAGCACTAAAGCTGGATACACACTATAAGATTTTCTGAAGACTTTTTCCTTCAGATTTACCTTTTCTATGTAGTGCAAGGGCCTGCCAGATTGCATACAAATTGAAAGTGTTTAGGTTTGACCTCATATTATATGGTTTTGGTAAGTCTAAAGGAAAAAGTCTTCAGAAAATCTTATAGTGTGTATGGCCCATTACTCCATGTAACATCTCTCACATTTTACAAAAATGTTGGAGTATTTGTTTTTTTTTTTTAATTCATTTGTGTATTTTTTTTTTCCAAAATAATTGACTTTGCAAAACTGCTGCGCAAATACTGCGTGGCGTAAAAAATTGCAATGATCGTCATTTTATTCCCTAGGATCTCTGCTAAAAAAAAAAAGTATGTTTGGGGGTTCTAAGTAAATTTCTAGCAAAAAAAAACTTGTAAACAAAAAGTGCCAGAAAAAGCCTGGTCTTCCAAGTGCTATGTGGTAGAAGGACTGTCCTGATTGGATACAAACTGACTGGATAGATGAGTTAGGGCGTCACATATCTAAAGTTGATTGTACAAAGACTATATGGCAGATTGTAACGTGTATGCCCGCCATATGTTGGTTGGAATTTGGTCAGTTCAGCAGGGACCAGCTGAATTTTGATCCATGTATGGGGCACTGTGGTTGTACAGAAGTTAATCTACTGTTTTCCCTGCTCAATCAGAATCACAGGCTGTAGAGTGCAGCGCTGATCGTCAGGGAAGTCTCCCCATTGTCAGATCACAATAGCTTAGGGGGGAGGATTCTTCCATTCACACCAAGTGTGTGAATGGGGGGGAATTGGGTCAGTTTTCTCTGTTCACCTCACTAGTTGAAGAAATAAAATGGACCCGTGTGGGCTGCCTTAGGTTTACCAACATTTGTATCGTGTGAGGAGTCAAGTGAGCAATCCATGTATGTCCAGTGTGGCCATCCATCATGCTACATAGGTTGGAAAATCTTATGCTGGTCCTAGATGGAGCGATTTTCTTTCCTGCAACCCGCCACTCGATTGCCCCTTCAACAGTCAGTATGGATGGAGGAATTCCTCCCGTGGAGCCCTTTGGGTTTTTGGTTGGGGGAGCCATCCAAGCTGGGAGAATACACAGTGATTATTTCTAGCAGCTATAGATACTGGCAATAATCGCATTAAATATCTGACAGGCTGGTTGTTCCAATTTGATGCCCTTTGATATAGTCAGCCTTCCCATACATGCATTGAATCTTGGCCAATCCCTGCTGAACTGATTGAGATCTATGGACGGCTTTATGGAAATTATGAAATCCGATTGTAACTCAAGCGGCCACCTGAATTGTTTCTAAAGCCATTTTTTTGTTTAGAGTGGGGGGGGGGGGGGGTTAAACCCCTTGCTAGGTTATGTGTGTCACCCGTGTCCCCTATCAGGAGATTCACTCCCTGTCATATTCACACAACAGTAAGTGGGAGGAAATCGTTTCTTTGGCTGTGTTTTTACCTGTATGTTTATGACCCCCCCATGAATTGGGGGTGAGTGGAATGCCTGCAACTCAGTGGAAGTGCTTCAAAACGCAGGTCAGCGCATATTGATGTTCATAATATGAGGCGTGCATTGAGTGTCGACCTGTTATGGTGGGTTATGTGTCGATGGGTGTCTTATCACATGCTTTTTGATAAATTTCCATGGATTTCAGACATATCCAGGATGTTTGTTACCAAGAAGTGTCCCCGCTTGAAGATTTCCTCTTAACTCTTGTGCTGGTGACAACTTGGAATTTTCCATCATTTTCAGTCCAGATGACAGTGGTCACTGGGACAATAGAGAGTGAGCATCGCTCTATTGGGGTCACAGACAGTAATAAAACATGACGGGAGTTGTAATCCCTCTTCACTCTATCCAAATGTGTCTGTGTGTATGTGCACATATTTATATATATATATATATATATTTTAGATTTGAAAAATGTATAAAAATGCATAAAAAAAAAGGTATGCTAATTTTGCAGTTCTCTGTTAACGCCCCCCCCCCCCCCCCCCCATTTTTTTTAAAAAAAGTGTGAGAAACAGTAAAAATATATGTAGGAAGTACTTTACTCCCAACTTCTGGCCACTTCTGTAGGTGTCGGGGAAAGCTGAGGGTTCCTGATTTGACATAAAGGTCTGGGAAATTACCGGATCTTGTAGCAGATACTGTCCTATATGTGGAGGGATTGTTCACAGCCGACACATTGCCACACATTAGCTAAAGTGTACAATGGACAAAAATAATCCATTGGTTTGATCAGTTTCAGAAAAACTGTTAATCCCAAAAGGGATTACGTTATACAAATCGCAAAGTCCTACATTTTATTAAAATCAGATAAATTCCTAAAGTAGAACTACAGGCAAAACACTTTATTTTTTATTTTGAGTAGGATAAGGGAGGGTTATGACCCAGTCAGGGGGGGGGGTTTATTTTTTATTTTTTTTATCCATCTGTGTCGATTTTTAGGGAGATTTCCCTTCACTTCCTGTCCCATAGCTAAAACAGGAAGTGAGAGGAAGTCCCACCGAAGTGAGGACATTCATGGTTGACAACAGTCCCACTGTCCCCATTTGAAAGATTTTATCTCTATTTCTATTCTGTTGACAGTCCAAAAAAATGTCACTTTTGGTGATGGTCACTAGGAGAGACAGGGTGAATCTCCCGAACAGGGGGCACAAAAGCAGTAAAAACCCCATTTGTTCTAATCCCTCTCCAGCTATTGTGGAACTACAATTCCCAGCACTGGGGTGAAGTAGTAAGTCCACTGTACTGGAATTTGTAGTTCCATAACCATTGCAGATCATTAGCTCGCAAGCACAGCTCTGCAGCCTTGGAATGTTAATTATGGTCATTTGAGAATCTGACACTTGTTTTTTATATGTACTTAATCTGACAGTAGATGATGTATGTGATGAGGATCGTGTATGTGGTATGTGATGAGGATCGTGTATGTGGTATGTGATGAGGATCGTGTATGTGATGAGGATCGTGTATGTGGTATGTGATGAGGATCGTGTATGTGGTATGCGATGAGGATCGTGTATGTGGTATGCGATGAGGATCGTGTATGTGGTATACGATGGGGATCGTGTATGTGGTATACGATGGGGATCGTGTATGTGGTATGCGATGAGGATCGTGTATGTGGTATGCGATGAGGATCGTGTATGTGGTATGCGATGAGGATCGTGTATGTGGTATGCGATGAGGATCGTGTATGTGGTATGCGATGAGGATCGTGTATGTGGTATGCGATGAGGATCGTGTATGTGGTATACGATGGGGATCATGTATGTGGTATGCGATGAGGATCGTGTATGTGGTATGCGATGAGGATCGTGTATGTGGTATGCGATGAGGATCGTGTATGTGGTATGCGATGAGGATCGTGTATGTGGTATGCGATGAGGATCGTGTATGTGGTATGCGATGAGGATCGTGTATGTGGTATGCGATGAGGATCGTGTATGTGGTATGCGATGAGGATCGTGTATGTGGTATGCGATGAGGATCGTGTATGTGGTATGCGATGAGGATCGTGTATGTGGTATGCGATGAGGATCGTGTATGTGGTATGCGATGAGGATCGTGTATGTGGTATGCGATGAGGATCGTGTATGTGGTATGCGATGAGGATCGTGTATGTGGTATGCGATGAGGATCGTGTATGTGGTATGCGATGAGGATCGTGTATGTGGTATGCGATGAGGATCGTGTATGTGGTATGCGATGAGGATCGTGTATGTGGTATGCGATGAGGATCGTGTATGTGGTATGCGATGAGGATCGTGTATGTGGTATGCGATGAGGATCGTGTATGTGGTATGCGATGGGGATCGTGTATGCGATGAGGATCATGTATGTGGTGAGGATCATGTATGTGGTATGTGGTGAGGATCATGTATGTGGTGAGGATCGTGTATGTGGTATGTGATGAGGATCATGTATGTGGTATGCGATGGGGATCATGTATGCGATGAGGATCATGTATGTGGTGAGGATCATGTATGTGGTATGTGGTGAGGATCATGTATGTGGTGAGGATCGTGTATGTGGTATGCGATGAGGATCGTGTATGTGGTATACGATGGGGATCGTGTATGTGGTATGCGATGAGGATCGTGTATGTGGTATGCGATGAGGATCGTGTATGTGGTATGCGATGAGGATCGTGTATGTGGTATGCGATGAGGATCGTGTATGTGGTATGCGATGAGGATCGTGTATGTGGTATGCGATGAGGATCGTGTATGTGGTATGCGATGAGGATCGTGTATGTGGTATGCGATGAGGATCGTGTATGTGGTATGCGATGAGGATCGTGTATGTGGTATGCGATGAGGATCGTGTATGTGGTATGCGATGAGGATCGTGTATGTGGTATGCGATGGGGATCATGTATGCGATGAGGATCATGTATGCGGTGAGGATCATGTATGTGGTGAGGATCGTGTATGTGGTATGTGATGAGGATCATGTATGTGGTATGCGATGGGGATCATGTATGCGATGAGGATCATGTATGTGGTGAGGATCATGTATGTGGTATGTGGTGAGGATCATGTATGTGGTGAGGATCGTGTATGTGGTATGCGATGAGGATCGTGTATGTGGTATGCGATGAGGATCGTGTATGTGGTATGCGATGAGGATCGTGTATGTGGTATGCGATGAGGATCGTGTATGTGGTATGCGATGAGGATCATGTATGCGATGAGGATCATGTATGTGGTGAGGATCATGTATGTGGTATGTGGTGAGGATCATGTATGTGGTGAGGATCGTGTATGTGGTATGTGGTGAGGATCATGTATGTGGTATGTGATGAGGATCGTGTATGTGGTATGTGATGAGGATCGTGTATGTGGTATGCGATGGGGATCATGTATGCGGTGAGGATCATGTATGTGGTGAGGATCGTGTATGTGGTATGTGATGAGGATCGTGTATGTGGTATGCGATGGGGATCATGTATGCGATGAGGATCATGTATGTGGTGAGGATCATGTATGTGGTATGTGGTGAGGATCATGTATGTGGTGAGGATCGTGTATGTGGTATGTGATGAGGATCATGTATGTGGTATGCGATGGGGATCATGTATGCGATGAGGATCATGTATGTGGTGAGGATCATGTATGTGGTATGTGGTGAGGATCATGTATGTGGTGAGGATCGTGTATGTGGTATGCGATGAGGATCGTGTATGTGGTATGTGATGAGGATCGTGTATGTGGTATACGATGGGGATCGTGTATGTGGTATGCGATGAGGATCGTGTATGTGGTATGCGATGAGGATCGTGTATGTGGTATGCGATGAGGATCGTGTATGTGGTATGCGATGAGGATCGTGTATGTGGTATGCGATGAGGATCGTGTATGTGGTATGCGATGAGGATCGTGTATGTGGTATGCGATGAGGATCGTGTATGTGGTATGCGATGAGGATCGTGTATGTGGTATGCGATGAGGATCGTGTATGTGGTATGCGATGAGGATCGTGTATGTGGTATGCGATGAGGATCGTGTATGTGGTATGCGATGGGGATCATGTATGTGGTATGCGATGGGGATCATGTATGCGATGAGGATCATGTATGTGGTGAGGATCATGTATGTGGTGAGGATCGTGTATGTGGTATGTGATGAGGATCATGTATGTGGTATGCGATGGGGATCATGTATGCGATGAGGATCATGTATGTGGTGAGGATCATGTATGTGGTATGTGGTGAGGATCATGTATGTGGTGAGGATCGTGTATGTGGTATGTGGTGAGGATCATGTATGTGGTATGCGATGAGGATCGTGTATGTGGTATGCGATGAGGATCGTGTATGTGGTATGCGATGAGGATCGTGTATGTGGTATGCGATGAGGATCGTGTATGTGGTATGCGATGAGGATCGTGTATGTGGTATGCGATGAGGATCGTGTATGTGGTATGCGATGAGGATCGTGTATGTGGTATGCGATGAGGATCGTGTATGTGGTATGCGATGAGGATCGTGTATGTGGTATGCGATGAGGATCGTGTATGTGGTATGCGATGAGGATCGTGTATGTGGTATGCGATGAGGATCGTGTATGTGGTATGCGATGAGGATCATGTATGTGGTATGCGATGGGGATCATGTATGTGGTGAGGATCATGTATGTGGTATGTGGTGAGGATCATGTATGTGGTGAGGATCGTGTATGTGGTATGTGGTGAGGATCGTGTATGTGGTATGTGGTGAGGATCATGTATGTGGTATGTGATGAGGATCGTGTATGTGGTATGTGATGAGGATCGTGTATGTGGTATGTGATGAGGATCATGTATGTGGTATGTGATGAGGATCATGTATGTGGTATGTGATGAGGATCATGTATGTGGTATGCGATGGGGATCATGTATGCGATGAGGATCATGTATGTGGTGAGGATCATGTATGTGGTATGTGGTGAGGATCATGTATGTGATGAGGATCATGTATGTGGTATGCGATGAGGATCATGTATGTGGTATGCGATGAGGATCATGTATGTGGTATGCGATGGGGATCATGTATGTGGTATGCGATGGGGATCATGTATGTGATGAGGATCATGTATGTGGTATGTGATGAGGATCATGTATGCAGTGCGGACCAATGTATGTGTTGATGAGGATTATTGTTGGGTCATTCCATCAACAGATGTGGTTTCAGTAGTATATAGGAAAATGATAACATTGCTGGATACATGTGTGTACATGTGACATTGGGATATATATATATGTATGGTCAGAGTTACCTGAACGGTGCTGTTCTGAGCAGTGGTTTGAGAATTGAGGAACACATTACCAGGAGATTTGTCACCGTCATTTTGTGTTTGTCGTGGCAGTGTCCTCAGGAGGTGTTCATACACTATCATTGTCAGTGTGACTTTTAAAGGAAACCTAAAGGTGTCTGCTGTCATTTAGGCCTCAAGTACACTATGAGTTGAGATCCCGGTGTTTAGGTGCAGGCAGAAGGCACAGGCGCACCGTCCAGCAGCCTAGTAAACTCTGAGATTCATAAAGCTGCTGCGGCAGGACAGTGCACAGAGTGGCGTCACATGGCAGTATGCTCCCAAGGATTATTTCCTAGAATGCAGATTGCTTGTGTTCCAGGTATTCGTCCTTGGGTGCATACTGACCTAAACATTGGTACTGCTCAATGCACTGTGCAGCCACAGCAGCTTTCTGCCTCACATAGAGTTTAATGGGCTGCCGGCAGTGAGGCTGTGCATGCATCTAAATGCCAGGATCTCATGCATTGGGATTTAAAGCCCAGTGCGCATGTGGCCTTATACATTCCAGGTCTGAAAGTGTATCAAGGAATCTGATTATATGCTGCAGACAATTTGGAGATGGGGAAACCCAATAGGACTCTCTTACACGGACGCTGAGCACCATGCAACGTGAAGCCATTTATCTTCATGTGCTGGCTCTGAACTGTGTGCAGATGGCCTATATAAGTGAATTAGGGCTGCAACTAACGATTAATTTGTCTGTCGACTAATCTATCGATTATTTTTACGATTAGTCGACTAATCTAACGATTATTTTTATTTTATTTTTTTGCTTAACTGAGTGTTTTTTTGATTAGCTAATTAATCCTGTAATTAATACAGACCCCTCAGTAAGCCCTCCCACCTAGTACAGACCACTCAGTAAGCCCCCCTCCCAGTGCAGACCCCTCCAGTAAGCCCTCCCACCTAGTACAGTATGTACTAGGTGGGACGGCTTACTGAGGGGTCTGTACTGGGAGGGGGGCTTACTAAGTGGTATATGTACTAGGTGGGAGGGCTTACAGAGGGGTCTGTACTGGAAGGGGGGCTTACTAAGTGGTCTGTACTGTACAGACCACTTAGTAAGCCCCCCCTCCTAGTACACTAGTACAGACCACTCAGTAAGCCCCCCTCCTAGTACACTAGTACAGACCACTCAGTAAGCCCTCCAACCTAGTACAAACCCCTTAGTAAGCCCCCCTCCCAGTACAGACCCCTCAGTAAGCCCCCCCTCCCAGTGCAGACCCCTCAGTAAGCCCTCCCACCTAGTACAGACCACTTAGTAAGCCCCCCTCCCAGTGCAGACCCCTCAGTAAGCCCTCCCACCTAGTACTGGGAGGGGGGCTTACTAAGTGGTCTGTACTGTACAGACCACTTAGTAAGCCCCCCTCCCAGTACACTAGTACAGACCACTTAGTAAGCCCCCCTCCCAGTGCAGACCCCTCAGTAAGCCCTCCCACCTAGTACTGGGAGGGGGGCTTACTAAGTGGTCTGTACTGTACAGACCACTTAGTAAGCCCCCCTCCCAGTACACTAGTACAGACCACTCAGTAAGCCCTCCAACCTAGTACAAACCCCTTAGTAAGCCCCCCTCCCAGTACAGACCCCTCAGTAAGCCCTCCCACCTAGTACAGACCACTTACTAAGCCCCCCTCCCAGTACAGACCCCTCAGTAAGCCCTCCTACCTAGTACATACCACTTAGTAAGCCCCCCCCTCCCAGTGCAGACCCCTCAGTAAGCCCTCCCACCTAGTACAGTATGTACTAGGTGGGAGGGCTTACTGAGGGGTCTGTACTGGGAGGGGGGCTTACTAAGTGGTATGTACTAGGTAGGAGGGCTTACTGAGGGGTCTGTACTGGAAGGGGGGCTTACTAAGTGGTCTGTACTGTACAGACCACTTAGTAAGCCCCCCTCCCAGTACACTAGTACAGACCCCTCAGTAAGCCCTCCAACCTAGTACAAACCCCTTAGTAAGCCCCCCTCCCAGTGCAGACCCCTCAGTAAGCCCTCCCACCTAGTACAGACTGTACTAGGTGGGAGGACTTACTGAGGGGTCTGTACTGGGAGGGGGGCTTACTAAGTGGTCTGTACTGTACAGACCACTTAGTAAGCCCCCTCCCAGTACAGACCCCTCAGTAAGCCCTCCCACCTAGTACAGGCCATTACAAGCCGCCACAGTACAGTACAAGCCGGTGTAGTGCCGCACATGTGACATCTCTTAAGTAGCTGGGTGATCGGGGAGGATGGCGTTGCGGCAGAAGCTGTGGTGGAGTACAGGGGTGCTGGAGACGGTCAGCGCTCACCTCTTGTCTCCGGCATCGGTGTGGACGGAGCCCGGCGGGGGAATTTCAAGCGGCGCGGCGGCCGGCCAGGGGGTGTGTGACTAGACGCGTCGACGCTTTTCACGCACGTCGACGCTTTTTTGTAGTCGACGCGTCGTGGCAGCCCTAAAGTGAATGGACATGCAGTTTGGATAGGTACACGGAGATGGGTGCACCGCCCCTGAAGCAGAGCATGTGTTTATGTGTGTATGGGGTCATACACCCGTCTCTATGTATGTGTCAAACTTGGCTGTACAGGTGAGTTTGTCCAGCCGTGTATATAATATATATATATATATATATATATATATATATATATATAACACTTTTGAATCAGAGTATAACATTAAGTCAGTTAGGGTCCTTTCACACAGGCGGCCCGATCGGGCGGTCAGTTTTTTAGGCGGATCTGACCGGATCCTGTATGCATATCCCTATGGGGCAGCGGATGTCAGCGGAGACATGTCCGCTGCCATCCGCATCTGATCCTGTCTGTGAAATCCGGACGGATGGAAACCCTATTTTCCATCCATCCAGGGGATCAGATCGGATGAGAACATATAGGCGGTCCGCTCTCATCCGATTCCCCATAGAGAGCAGCGGTGCTCTGATACCTCCCTCTCTGCACACAGTGCTTACACTGAGCTGTCATCCGCTGACTCAGCAGGGAATGGCGGATCAATCTCCGCTGAGCAGAGCACTGTCCACAACAGGATGCGGACCGTGTGAAAGGACCCTTAGGCTCCTGGGGTATTGAGCTGGTCAGTTAAGTAGCAGAGGGGGTTGTTAAACAGTTTTAGCTGCTTTGGTGTTAATGAAATTAATAGGTGCACTAGATGGGCACAATGAGACAATGTACAAAACAGGAATGGTTTACAAGTGGAGGCCACTGACATTTTTTTTTTCCTATTCATCTTTTCTGACTGTTTTTTACTAGTTTTGCATTTGGCTAGGGTCAGTGTCACTACTGGTGATACCTGGGCCCTATAGAGGTTGCACAGGCAGTCCAACTCCTCCAGGATGGCAGATCAATATGTGCCATTGCCAGAAGGTTTACTGTGTCTCCCAGCAGTCTCAAGAGCATCGATGAGATTCCAGGAGACAGTTACTCTAGGAGAGCTGGACAGGGCCATAGAAGGTCCTTAAACAATCAGCAGGACCGGTGTCTGCTCCTTTGTTCAGCAGATGTCAGCCGATAGGGGGCTTCAGCACGAGTCCTATGTTACCTCCAATGATGAGTATCCTATGCTTGGGTAGATGGTGCTTACTGTGCTATTCCGGTCTTCAATGTAAGATATCACAGGGCTCTTCTTTGGGCACTGCGGTTGAGTTGTGTCTCTCATACAGTAAAGGAAGTTGTCATTGGCTCTCCATTTGTCCATTCACAAAAAGGGGGGAGGAGGCAGCAACTTGATTTCCTCACTGTACACTAGCCAGAACCCTCAGTCTCTGCACTGGAGGTCCTCATTAAAGATAGGATTTGTACAGTAAGCACCAGCCGTCCAATCATAGAATACTCATCATTAGTGGTAAATGTGCATAAGATGGACAATCGTTCAATAATTTGAGGTAACTTATTTGAATTCTGTTCCCCCAAAAAAATTCTGGACCTTCAAGGAACTAAATGTATGTAAAGCCGCAAAACCTTTTTTTGGATAGAGTAAAGGGTGTCCATGCTATCTACCGTATTTTCCGGCGTATAAGACGACCCCCCTAATTTTCAAGTTTAAACATAGGTTTTGGGCTATAGTCGTTGTATAAGACTACCCCCCTTACGAAGCAAGGCAACACCATTGAAAAACATCAGATTTCTCATAGATCTCCAAGGTACCCTAGTACTGTAATACATGTAATCTCTCATACTATCTCCAAGGTACCCTAAGTATTACCAGTAGATGTAATCTCAAGACGCTGGCTGTGCGGGATTCTATTATTGAATGCAAAGCCTGCTCGGATTGGCAGAGTCAGAGAGGCGGGCTGATGTTCCCTCAGCCAATCCGAGCAGGCTTTGCATTCAATAATAGAATAAATCGCTCTCCCTGATTGGCTCAGTGCGGTACACTGTATGTAGCCAAAGCTACGGTACATACGGTATACCGGTACAGGATTCCCACACGGCCAGCGTCTTGAGAGATTACATCTATCGGTAATACTTATACTTAGGTTACCTTGGAGATATTGTACTCGGCGTATAAGACGACCCCCCATTTTTGGGGGATTTTTTTGAGATTCAAAAGTAGTCTTATACGCCAGAAAATACAGTATTTGTCCTGGTGACCACGGTCACAAAAAGTGATGGGAAGGCCAAAGAGTTACACTTGTCACAGGAGGTGGTGAGGAATCATCCAATGGGTGTAACATTTCTCTTAGTGGGGAGTTTGATTTGGAGAGATTTCCTCTCACTTCTGGTTTCTATGCGAGATGAAACATTGTAAAATCTCCTATAGCAGTGATGGAGAACCTTGGCACCCCAGATGGTTTAGAACTACATTTCCCATGATGCTCACCTACACTGCAGAGTGCATGAGCATCATGGTAAGTGTAGTTCCAAAACATCTGGGGGTGCCAAGGTTCGCCATCACTGTCCTATAGCATGTTCCTTTCTATCCAAAAGAGAAAAAAAAAATGGCTTTATTAAGACTTTAACTGGATATCTAGTTTTCCTACTGGGATTTCTTTTTTGGTTGTATGAGATGAAATCCCTTTCACACTGTTGTGCTTTTACAGTGCTAAAACACACCTTTCCAGCAGGACAAAAAGCACATGAAAGTTTTTACCCTTTAAAAGAGATTAAGTCCCGGTTCACACTACCGTGACTTGTCAGGCGACTTGGTTGCTTGACAAGTCGCGGTCCAATTTGTGCTACAGGAACCGCTCTAATAGGAGCGACTCAAGTTGCTCCGACTTAGAAAAAGGGTCCTGTACTACTTTTGACAGAAGTCGGTGCGAGTTGCATTGACTTCCATTATGTGAAGTCCGTGCAAGTCGCGGTGCACTGCGACTTCACAGGTCGCCCCCGAAGTTGTGTCGCCATAGTGTGAACCGACTCTTAGCGCCGGTTCACACTGCAGCGATGCTACTTCACACCGCGACCTCCGAGGTCGCGGTGCAAGCAGCGCGCCGCGACCTCGGAGCGGCCGCCACGGACTTCATAACATTGAAGTCTATGGCGGTCGCCCCAAAGAAGCTCCGGACCCTTTTTCTAGGTCGGAGCGACTTGTGTCGCTCCTATTAGAACGGGTCCGCAGCTTCGCCTCACAGGTCGCCCTAGTGTGAACCGGGACTTATGGGTTTGTTTTTTTGTTTATTAATTCTTACCTAGGTGGATGCAGCATCAGTAAACATTGCTGAGCTGATATGTGTATTCTGACAGTGGTGCAGTCTTAGAATATAGTGGTGCAGCATGGAGGATTCCCCCATCCACGTTGAATGCATGAATGGTAGAATCGGTTCTGCAGGCTGCAAAAAAATGAAAACCGTGTATGGCCAGCTTTAGGGGTCTTTCACACGGTCCGCCTCCGTAGGCGGATCCGTGCTGCTCAGTGGGGATCGATCCGCGATCCCCGCTGAGCCGGCGGATGACAGCTCCGTCTCCGCTTGCAGTGCGGAGAGGGAGGTGTCACAGCCCCCACTGCTCTCTATGGGGAATCGGATGAGAGTGGACTGCTTGTCCGCTCTCATCCGATCCCATCCGATGCTCAGGATGGATGGAAAATAGGTTTTCCATCTGTCCGGATTTCACGGACCGGATCGGATGCGGATGGCAGCGGGTGTCAGCGGACATGTCTCCGTGAATGGGGCATCCAATCAGATCCGCCTAAAAAACTGACAGGAGGATCTGATCGGACTGCCCGTGTGAAAGAGCCCTTAGGGTTCAGGAGTTTTGTGTGTTTAGATGTCTAACAGTGCACACTCTTTGTAACAAGTCATTACAAGCTGTGCCATTTGATAGCAAAGTTGGATTACATATTCTGTACAAAGACATTGTATGCTGATAATCGGAGGAAACTGCATTTATAGATCTCGTTTTTCCATATGTGATCTAATTCTGCAATCGTGTGATCGTTTCCGTATGACAAATAGAAGGATCCTTCCACCATGTGTATATAGGAACTCGGCATCTTCAGCTTTTGGAATGAGTAGTTTGCTAAAGGAGCGAGGCTGTGTGTTTGGGTTCAGATGTGATGAGCAGATCCTCTGCCTGTGGATTGCCTGGGTCAGCCATACATGTCAGATGCTGACTGAGGTTGGCTACTAAAGCATTTGTATAGAAAGCAGACTCATGTTGGACTGATACACAGATGGGGATTCAATCTGCTCCATTTGTCACAAAATCTCCCTAGAAAAACAATGCTTTCTGATTACCAGGATGGCATGAGAGAAATCGTCATGGACAGATACGGAGCAAACACACAATAACGCAGACTTCTCTGATTCTGGCCTTCTCTTGGAGAAATAAAGCCGGCCATAGATCAACCATCTATGAAAACCAAACTAAAACTTCTTGTTGATCGATGAATCGTTCGATTTTTGCATCATTAGTGTGCCAGCTGCTCACACTAATGTGTGCAGTAATAGAAAGTGCCTGATCCAACAAGCTGGATCTTTTTTTTTTTTTTAGAAAAACAAAACAAATGATTGCACAATGGTATCAGCTATTTGCGTTTTTTTCAGTCAGAACGTTTGGTTATAGACTCCTCTATGGCCGGCCTAAAAGCATTCACCCAAAGGCCCTGTTCACACCTGAGCGTTTTTCAGCTCATAAAACGCTCATCTCTGAAGTCTCAAAACACCCAACAAGTAAAATCCCATTCATTTCAATGGCCCCTGTTCACATATAAGTGTTTTGTTGCCTGATGCTCAAAAAAGTACATGAGCTTCTTTTTTAGGCAGACTACAAGAGTTTTTGTTAGATGTCAATGCCTGCCTCAAAACGCCAGAAAAACTACTGAAAATGATACGCTCAGGTGTTAAAGAGGTTGTAAACCCATAGATTTTTTTTTTTTTCGCAACCTGAAAGGGAAAGACATAATGAGCTAGTATGCACCACATGCTAGCACATTATGAAATACTTACCTTAGAACGAGCCCCCGCCATGCCACCCGCTTACCTTTATGATGGACGACATGTCCAGTCGCCCATCTTCCGGGATCGCGGCATCCGGCCATATGATTGGCCGGAGCCGCGGTGACATCACTCCCGTGCGCGCGGGAGCCGACGGTCACGGCACCAGCGGCCATTCCTTCAGAGCGCATGCGCCAGTGATGTCACTGGCTGCATGTAAGGTAAATATCTCCTTAACGGTACGTTTAGGAGATATTTACAGTACCTATAGGTAAGTCTTATTATAGGTTTACCTATAGGTAAAAGTGTCAGAGGAGGGTTTACTTCCTCTTTAAAGAGGAAGTAAACTCACTTAAAAAAACGAGAAAAAAAAGCCCTGTAAAGAGAGAGGCATAATGAGCTAGTATGCATTGCATACTAGCTCATTATGAAGTACTTACCTTAAAATGAAGCCCCCGCCGTGCTGCCCCCTCAGCGACAGGATGGCCGACATGTCTGGCCGTCCTGCTTCCGGGTTCGCGTCCTCCAGGCATCTGATTGGCCGGAGGCGCGATTACATGTTTCCCGCACATGCGCCGGCCTTCACGGCATAGGACTCTGAAGGAACGGCACGGGTGGCCGTTCCTTCAGAGCGCATGCGCCGATGACGTCATCGGCTGCATGCACTGTAAATATCTCCTAAGCGGTGCAAGTTTAGGAGATATTTATAGCACCTATAGGTAAGCCTTAATGTAGGCTTACCTATAGGTAAAAGTGTGTGAAGTGGGTTTACAACCTCTTTAATGGAGCCAAGGAGAGCTCAGAAAATGACCGTCTGCTGACCACAATGGGAATTATGTTGAAAAACTATATATATAATTAGGGATTGACCGATTATTGGCAAGGCCGATATATCGAGGGCTGATATTGACTTTTGCCGATTTATATCTGTATCGGCCCCGGAACTGGAGGATATTCTAAATATTGCTCATGTAAGGGTAAAATGATGTCACATAGCATAATTGCATTTACAAATGTTATTGAATATGCCACTCACATATGTACAAATTAAAGATATAAGCAATGCAGTGATGTCATGACATCACTTCCGGGTACTGGCGCCAGATTCAAAAAAATTACAGCATTCAAAACAGCCTAACTTGGAGTTTTGAATGCTTTTAAGTGCAGAGGAGGGGTCTTTTAGACCCCCAGATCCCTCCACAAGAGTACCTGTCAAGTAAAAAAAAAAAAAAAATAATAATAATAATTTTTTTTTTTTAAATGTATGAAAATATCGGCCGCTACCGATATGCAATGGCCAAAATATCGGTATCGGCAGTGAAAATCGGATACCAGTCGATCACTAATAAATATAAAAAATTTTTATGTATGCTTGCTTATTGTTTTTGTTTGTTGATTTCTGCTTTGTTGGTCCTTTTTACGTATATTCGCTTCAGCGTGTTTTGTAAACATTCCATAAGCCGGTTTGGGCTTTGCGTTTCTGTATCAAACACTTATGTGGACAGGCTGTTGGCGCTTGGCATACAGTAGCGATATAAATGCTTGGCATTGCTCTGCTACTTTGTTCTTTATTGCAGCCGTTGATGGTTTTGGCAGAGTGTTGTGTTGTGCATCGATCTCATCAGCCTGTGCAGACTGTGAAATTCACCCAGCTTCTCATCGGATAGCTGCACCAATTTTACAAATGTTTCTTCTATGGATTTAAAGCAAAGCAATGTTGGCGTCTAAACTTCTAAATAAAAGAACCCGAATGCAATTTTCTGCCCACCGTCTGCCAAAAGCAAAGCATCGCAGCATGTGTACAACCCCATCCGGCTGCCTTGTGCAGATTAACCACTTCAGCTCCAGAAGGTTTTACCCCCTTCATAACCAGATTGTTTTGCTATTTAGCACTGCGCTACTTTAACTGGTATTTGCACGGTCATGCAACACTGTACCCAAATACAACTCTAATTTTTTTTCATACAAATAGAGCTTTCTTTTGGTGGTGGTTGATCATCGCTAGGTTTTTTATATTTTTATTACTGTATATACTCGAGTATAAGCCGACCCGAATATAAGCCGAGGCACCTAATTTTACCACAAAAAACTGGGAAAACGTATTGACTCGAGTATAAGCCTAGGGTGGGAAAAGCAGCAGCTACTGGACCCAAATGGACCACCACGAGACCCAAAATGGGCTGCAGGCATGGTGCAGGGGCTGCGGACATGGTACAGGAGATGCAGGACTGTGGGCATGGCACAGGAGAGGGTTCAGGCATGGCACAGAAGAATCGCCTGTACCATGCCCGTGGCACTGCATCTCCTGAGGAAATGCAGTGGAGTCTCACTTACTTTCCACCTTACATTTAAACATCACGCTGCACGGCGCTAACACATCACTGCGCATGCACAGTCTGCCCGGGAATAGCCGAACGTGTACAGGCTTTCCCGAGCAGCGGCGGCGCATGCACACTGACCGGGGAGAAGGTAATTGAGACCGTGACTCGAGTATAAGCCGAGGGGGGCTTTTTTTCAGCATAACAAAAATGCTGAAAAAGTCGGCTTATACTCGAGTATATACGGTAAAATTTTTACTTTTTGCTATAAAACATATTTACTAAAGGGGAAAAAAAAATCTAATTTTATAAATTTAGGCCAAAATGTATTCTGCTATGTCTGTAAAAAAAAAAAAAAAAATCCAATCAGTGTATATTGATTGGTTTTGTGTGAACGTTATAGCGCCTACAAACTGGTATATATTTTGGAAAGATTTATCTATTTTTTACACTAGTAATGGCAGCGATCAGTGACTTGTAGTGGGATGTAATTGTGCGGCAGGCAATCTAACACTGACACTTTGCAGGGAACTAACTGCCATTGACCTCACCAGTGACCACTTTGGGCAATCAGAATCGCTGTGATCTATGCCCAAAGGAAAGATCGGGAAAAAGAGCAGGGCTTTGAAATCCCCAGACCACTACATCGGCTTTGGGGGCAGTGACAGCCGATCGTTAATGGAGGGAAATGCAGCAGGGACCAGAGGGCTGAGGAGGGTGTAGAGTATTCATTCATATGCCTATTCTTACCCCAGCTCCTGGCAAATGTAAACTGGGCCTAAAAGTCAATATCGCAATACTACTTGCACCTTTGTGTTTTTCACCTGCATAAGAAGTGTATTGATCATGTCATTTCGTAGTGTCATTTGTTGTATGCACTGCCTGTAGTAGATTAAATCCTCACATTTTTGTGTGCAAACATAAGGCATGCAGCAATGGCACTGCACAGGTTAAAGAGGAAGTAAACCCTCCTCTGCAAGTTGTACCTATAGGTAAGCCTATGATAAGACTTACCTATAGGTACTGTAAATATATCCTAAACATGCACCGTTTAGGAGATATTTACCTTACATGCAGCCAGTGACGTCACTGGCGCATGCGCTCTGAGGGAACGGCCGCTGGTGCCGTTCCTTCAAAGTCCCGTGCCTTGACCATCGGCTCTGGCGCGCGTGCGCAGGAGTGACGTCACCGCGGCTCCAGCCAATCAGATGGCCGGATGCCATGATCCCGGAAGACGGGCGACTGGACATGTCGCCCATCATACAAATAAGCGGACGGCACGGCGGGGGCTCGTTCTTAGGTAAGTATTTCATAATGAGCTAGTATGCGATGCATACTAGCTCATGTGTTTCTTTCAGGTCGAAAAAAAAAAAGTTTGCATGGGTTTACAACCTCTTTAATGCATAATCTGTTTGTTGTGTGAGACCTGACACTTCCTACATATCCCACAATCCCTGGCTCTCTGTCTAGCAATGGTGCAGATGCAGTAACTCGATCTAACACCGACACAAACAGGCAGAGCATTCACAGGGAGATCACCATTAGGCTGGGTTCACACTTTAGCAAACCGATCTCGCATGTGATTCGCAGCGCATTGCTGTGCAGATCACATGCAATGTCTGTGCAATGCCAATTTAGCCATACCATTGTATGGCTGCACTCGCATTAGATTCACACGAAAAAGGTGCAGGAACCTTTTGTTTTTCTTTTCCTGCACTGGAATCGGATCGCATGGGTGTGAACACCCATGCGATCCGATTCCTGTCTGAATTCAGTTCGTACTGCGACCTGCGACACGATCTGAGGGTTTTATTAACTTTGTATTGACACCTGCAGCGGTTCGCAGAGGGCAGTGTGAACTGCCTGTAGGGGAGATGTGACGGGGGAACCCGCACTAGAATTGCGCTGGTTCCCGCATAGCAGTAGTGTGAACCCAGGCTAAGAGATATGGTTTCATCACATTAGCACTCCCACATTTGTGATGCAGCACAGAGGTAATAGTGAGGCATGGTTTGGATGCTGTGTGTCCCGGTGCAAGAAGTTACCTGTCCCGTTAGCTAATAGGGACAAGCTAAGTAATTAAATACATGGACAGAGGGGGATCGATCGGCAAACAGCACTGGGAAAATAACTACAATAATATCTAGTTAAAGCCACAAAAACATTTGTTCAAAGCCTTTAATGGACAGAAGAAAAAGCACACTTTTTTGTAGCATGTCCGTTTCTAAATGTTTGCTTTCCACCTTTTGACAAAAAGGTGTAAAATCTCTTGCCTGCTACTCCGCTTACAACCTTATCGGTGAAATGTCTTTTTGAATGGAGATGTGAACTTTACAGAGGCACTGTCATCTAGCCCAGCGTTTCTCAACCTTTTTTCAGTCAAGGCACCTTATAAATTATGCACAGTCTCGAGGCTCCCAATTCTAAAATGTAAAAGCTGTTCGAATCGTTTTATATAAGGCAGCAACATCCACAATTCCAAATAGGACACCCAAAGTTAGAGGGGATTTATTCTTACAAAGCAAATACTTTTGCAAACTGGTTCTGACTAGTATTCCAATGTTTCTCTTCTCCCTCAGTTTTTCTCCAGAGCTGATGGAGAGGGGTAGGGGAGGGTCAAACAAGGATGCTTTGCTGTAAACTGACCTCCTTTATATCAACTTATGATGTCATTGATTGTTAGGACGCCGGGAACTAGAAGGTTGTAATGGTGCCCAATGAACACCTGTGACTTAGTGTAACTAAAAAGGCATTTTCAAACAACAAAAGGAATGACCGCACTTCCGATAAATTTCAAAAAAGGAGTGTCTTTATTCCACATCAATCGAATTGGCAAGTACAGATACACACTGTGAGTGCAGGACAATCGGTGGACGCGTTTCACGACTGGATGTGTCGCTTCATAAGCGACACATCCAGTCGTGAAACGCGTCCACCGATTGTCCTGCACTCACAGTGTGTATCTGTACTTGCCAATTCGATTGATGTGGAATAAAGACACTCCTTTTTTGAAATTTATCGGAAGTGCGGTCATTCCTTTTGTTGTTTGAAGCTATCCTGGATTGCGGATCCGACCAGCACCTGAGTCCAGTCTCACCTGGAGCGGTCTTCCCTGTTTGGATTCTGCATAACTAAAAAGGCAGCCTTCATCCACAAACCAGCTTGTATACAATTTTTGGGCAATTTTTAGGCATTTTGCCAAGGCACCCCTGAAGAAACCTCAAGGCACACCAGGGTGCCTAGGCACCCTGGTTGAAAAAGGCTGATCTAACCCATGCAGGCAAAGTAACAGCGTCTTTAGGAAGGGCATCACTGACCCCTTCATACTTGCATTACTTGTGCTTGCTTGCAGTCCTTTACTCCACAGCTGATGAGATTATTCCTGTCACTTCCAGATATGGAGGAGCTTTCAGGTATGGAGGAGCGTGTGACTCCTGTCAGGTTTGCTATTGCTCCCATTGGGGAGATTTTCCTTTGTCTTATACCAGGAAATGAGTCGCAATCCCCATTTAGAGAGTTGTGTATGGACCCGGAGTGCGCCTGGGTTTCCACGCATCATACGTAGGGAAGTTAATTCATTTTCAATGGGCTGCCCTATATGCAAAAGACTTTATTATTCAGTCTTTAAGATTTTACAGTGTGCACATCATGATTTTATAGTATGCACTTTATCACTTTATTATTTTGTCTTGAGTTTGACCAGATTTACTTTGTGGTTATATATTCTTCTTACAAGCACATGAGTACTGGAATTGGTGGTAGCTGCTATTCAGATTGAGGTATTTTGTGGTCCACCATGGCAGCGAACCTTTTCTCACTTTTTCTTTAGCTATGTGCAAAAGCAGTCCCTGATCCTTTGTAAAACTGCGCCCCCACCAAACCGCATGAATTTATGGTACCGCAATGCGTCTGGTAAGGGCAGCGGTTTTCAGGAAAGCGCACAATTTTGTGCATGTTCCGGACATGCAGAGTGTGAATGTCGCCTCAGTGATTGGACAGTGCTGCGTTTGGCTTCATGCTGCATAATAGGCTTTTCTCCTTGCAGATTGTAAGTTCTTTGCCCAGTACTTGTATTAGTGTTGTGGTTGAACATAAGCCTGTCCTTTTTAATCATGTATATGTAATGGTTCCAGAAGCTTGTTAGCTCAGAAGGTGGTATATGAAGGGGTGTGGGTATTTTTCACAACAGTGACTTCCTTTTTTTCCTGTAATCCCTTAGGCAAAAGAAGGAACCAGAATGACAGCTGGTAGAAGGTTGTGTGAGCTTTTAGGGCCAGACTTTAAACACCATTCCCATTGCAACACACACACCTGCTGAAGGGACCACACTGGATGTATTTCCTGCTGTGGATGGCAGTGGTATGCATAGTAGTGACAGGGATTGGCGCCATTTTTGGTTATAACAGATTCTATAATGCCCTCAAAGCAGATCTACCTATCCAGTTGAGCTCCAGAGGATTTTACCCCGTTTATGACCAAGCCATATTCCGCACTGCGCTATTTTACCAGTAATTGTGCGGTCATGCAACACTACCCAAAATAAATTTATATCTTGTTTTTTTTTTTTCACGCAAATATCTTTTTTTGGTGGTATTTATAAACATTTTAGGAAAAAAAAAATTTACATTCTGCTTTACAACACATTCAATAAAAAAAAAAAATTTAAAAATCAAAATTCTTTATGAATTTAGGCCAGATGTGCTACATGTCTTTAGGTAACAAAAAATCCCAATAAGTGTATATTGGTTTGCATGAAAGTTTTATAGCGTCTACAAACTATGGGATATCTACTGGAATTTTAATAATGGTAATGGCGGCTCATAGTGGAACCGTGCCACTTTTTGGGAACTGACTGCCACTGACATCACCTGTCACACTAATACAGTGATCAGTGTACTAATGACACTGGCTGGAAGGGGTTACCATCTAGGGGTAATTAAGGGGTTAATGTGTGCTGCTTTTTATTGCACATCAATTTTTTTTTTTTTTATCCTTGTTTTGCAGGGGAAAAAAATATTGTTCCCTCTGTATAGAGCCCTGTGTTGTTTATCAACACAAGGCTTTAGCCTGTGATTGGATACAGTCGATCAGCAGGTCCTGGCCATGAATCATTGGGTAGGATCTGTTGACAAACTCCTTCTGTGTCCAATCACAGGGGAGTAGGTGGGTGGGGGTGCGAGTGAAGCACTGAAACAGGCAGGGACATACTAGTACAGCGCTGTGCCTGCAGCTGCCACCCACAGGACATATATTGCGGCTGGTCAGCAAGCCGTACTAATAGTGCTGCTGGCTTCCCCTAATCTGCAGTGATCTTTTATAGAAACCTCCAATCATCTTCCAGCATGGGAAGTCTCCCTTCCTTAGTAACTTATTTGTGGCTCCTACAAATTATATGATCTACTGAAGGGAGCTGTAAATAAGTTATTAGTGAAGAGAGACTTCCTGTGCCGAGAACTGATTTGGTGATCGCTGGAGGCTAGAAGAGATCAGCAGCACTGCCGTTTAATGCTGGGTCCAGATCCTGCTTCTGAGCATGTGCAGTAGAACCCTTAAGACTTCTGAGGGTTCGGGAGGCAGGTCAGTACCACCGGATGACATTGGATCCAACTCAAAAACTACACAGCAAGAGAGCGGGCCACTTGTCTATCAAGTATGTCTGCTTTTTTGTAAGTATTACAAGTCTAGTTGTAGTTTCACTAATCTTGGTGTTTTGTGCATAAAAGGGCACAGTGGCGATGAGACGGCAGGGTGCTGGCCCTTTAAAAGAACCCATTTGAGCTTCAATTTTTGCTGTCGTCACTGGTCTCACTTCTCTGTTGAATTCCAGTATGTGAATGGTGCAGAGAGACAGAATGGAGTAATAAATCCAGAGCATACAGTTTAAACTGTAACCAGGAATTGCGTCTGAGGAGAGAGGTATGCGTGAATTCCTAATCCCGCTGCATGGGAATATTTCATCCTTTCAAACATGCCATTCTCTTCTGTGAGGTTGTGCTCTGTTGTTTTACAGACTCTAATGCTTTCAAAGATAAATAAGGGTAGTGAACCAATGCGCCAACCAATAAGTGAAAAAAGATATTAAGTATAAGGTATGACTGTGTAGGAAAAAAAAGGGGGCGATAGCAGCCATTTTATGTAGTGTCACCTCATACAACAGGTAATTAAGGTATAAAAAATTGGGGCTAACATGATAAATAACATAAAAGCAATACACATTAAGGACCCTTTCACACTTGTGCAACTTGTCATGCAACTTTGGACATCAGAGTTGCACGACATGTCGTTCCCCATGTTTTCCAATGATAACCATTCATATATGCGCAACTTAAAGTTGCAGCAACTTCAAAGTGGTTCACGCACTACTTTGGTCTGACATTCATGCAACTTCAGGGCCATAGACTTCAATGTTAACCCTCAGAAGTTGCATGAAAGTCATACCAAATTGTTATACTATGCAACTTGTGTGCAACAGTTGTCCATTAAAACTGGTCAATGCCAAAATCGTATCCATGTTGCATCAAAGTTGCACTCCAAAGTCGGTGCAACTTAGGAGTCATATAAGGCCCCTTTCACACTTATGCGACGCGATTTTACCGCGACTTTGCAATGACTTTGACGCGACTTTGACGCGATTTTGAAAGCAATGGCTATGGCTCAAAACGCAATCAAATCGTGGAAAAGTAGTGCAGGAACTACTTTGAAGTCGGTGCGACTTCAAAACGCACTGATATGAATAGGGCTCATTGAAAATAATGGAAAACAACTTGTCATGCGATTTTACGGTCCAAAATCGCGGGACAAGTCGCACTAGTGTGAAAGGGGCCTAAATAAATCATACATTTGACCAATATAAATGAGCTTTAATCCAATGAAGTGCATAACACATGCTAAATGTGAAAAAAATATAGGCCCCTTTCACACTATTGCAACGCAATTTTGCCGCGATTTTGCGGCGCGATTTTTGCCGCGATTTTGAAAGCATGGGCAAGGCTATATGCCTCAAAATGCATTAAAATCGTGGCAAAGTAGTGCAGGAACTACTTTGAAGTCGGTGCGACTTCAAAACGCACTGATATGAATGGGGCTCATTGAAAATAATGGAAAACGACTTGTCATGCGATTTTGCAGTCCAAAATCGCGGGACAAGTCGCACTAGTGTGAATGGGGCCTAAAAAAGTGCAAAAATCCACACAAGAAGTGCAATAATTCCAAGGAGAACTACTGTCCCAAAAAATCATTGGTGATTGTCCGTAAATAAGTGAAAAAAGTGTCACACTTGCTCAATGTCTTTGAGCAAGTGTGACACTTTTTTTTTTTTTCACTTCTTTACAATTATCGCACTTCTTGTGTGGATTTTTGCACTTTTATATAATTTTTCACAATTAGCATGTGTTATGCACTTCATTGGATTCAAGCTCATTTATATTGGTCCTAATATGATTTATTTAATGTGTATTTCTTTTATGTTATTGATCATGTTATGTTGGCGCCAATTTTTTTATACTTTAAAATGCTTTCAAAGAGATTTTCTTTTTGATTTATCAATTTGATCAGCCAACTGGCACCGTTCAAATGTTTTTCTAGAGATTATCCCTGTGTCATTCACCTTGCCTTGTAATGATGGGCTCAAGTTGTGGCTGTAATTCATAGTGTCGTGGCTGATCAACTCCCCTGTGTCCATTTATTCATTCACCTAGCTTGTCTCTAGTCACCAGAGGGACAAGCGGCAGCTTCTTCCATGTCACACAGCATCCAGTGCATGCCTTGCCGTTTCCTCTGTGCTGCATGACAAGTGTGATAAAAACACATCTTTTTTGGGCATGGTAAGCTCTGTTAAAGTGATATTAAAGTTTATTTGTTAAAATAAAAAGATTTTATCCTTACCTGCTCTGTGTAATATTAAACAGAGCGGCATCATTACTTTTCTGGAGTTCCCCACTGGCGCTGTACGTTCCTTCTTCCTATAAGTGCCCCCCTTAGCAAGCCACGTGCTATAAGGGCACCGACGCAGGTGCACTCCTGAGCCTGGGCTCCCTCCTCATATGATTCAATTGATGGTACCTGTGAGACCGGGAAGTGATAGAACAGCGGTGCTGTGGCTGGCACAGCGCTGGAGTGAGGACTCGGGTAAGTGTTTAGGAATTGGGGGGGGGGGGGGCAGGTATTTGAGGTTACCTTAATAAAGAGAATGCATGAAGATAGAAAAAAAAGAAAATTAAGCCCCGTACACACGTACCGATTGTCGGCCGCAAATATTCGGCCGCCGACCGATCGGCCGATTGTAGGCTTGTTAGTATGATGCTTCCGACAGCCGACAGTGCATTTTCGGCCAAACAGAATCTGTTGTGCAGACTTTAAAATATTTGTTGGCTGTCACCAGAACGGCCGATTGTTCGCCAGTCAGTACAGAATTCGGCCGACAATCAGCAGATTTGCAAGACTGGGCATGCTCAGAGAAGAAGAAAGACACGGAAAGTTAACCATCACATGACATCACTTCTGCAGTCGGCTGTTGTTGGCCGACAAAATTCGTGTGCAGTCTTTAGCAGTTTTCAATGCAAAATTCGTGTGCAGTCTTTTGCAGTTTTTCTGGACAAAAGACGGCCGATCGTTCGGCCGACGATTGCTACGTGTGAACGGGGCTTTAGAGTTTAGAAACACTTTAATTGATCTCATCTGCAGAGCTCTGGACTGAGAGAACCAGGGATTGTAGTATATATGTCATTTCTAGTGTCGGTTCTTAGACTACAGACAGAAGTCATACATAGAATCCATCTCTCCTGTTCTCGGTTTCCCCAGCGACGCTTCCCAGCCCCCCCACCCCCCCTCTTGCCGAGTGACCCCCATACCAAGCAGCTTGCTATGGGAACACATGAGCCGCTGCTCTGTATCCATTCACACATGGAGCATGGCTCAACCCCGCCCCCGCTCTTTCCTCATTGGCTGACTGGCTGTGATTGACAGTAGCGGGATCCAATATGCTGCACTCAGGTTTTTTTACCTTCATGCATAGAATGAATGAAGGTAAACCTTGAGCCTTTACAACCACTTTGGCACATGCTTCATGTTTCAAACACATTTCTTACATTGGAACATGAAGATTTGCTCCACTATAGGCTTTGCATTCAGGCAACAAATGACACTATGAAACTACATGATCCATGCACTACTTTCCAGGTAATAACACAAGGTAAAGGTAAGAATATTAATAATACCTTCAATTTGAACCTATCCTAAGGAATGAACCATTGAGGATTAGGTATCAGTTGGTCATTTTAATTTGTTCCTTGAGTCTGAGTGTCTCTAGTACACAGATCCCTACTTTAAGAAATGTTTGCTCCAAGGAATGCACCTACCACATCTTAGTGCAGTGATCCTTCACCTCTACTGTTATCTCTGCTCCAGTTGGTTGCATGCTGCTTCATAGGAAGTACCTTCAGATTCCTGCATCTCAGCTCAGCCGGCATGGAAATATCAGTTTCATCCTTCCTTCTTCACCTAGTGATGTCACTCCTCCAAAATGATTGGCCAGTAGGACAGTGGAAGGTAGAACTTTAAACCATTCATACCTGAATATGCTTTCCTGGGCTTAGTGTTGGGGCTCATACACGCGGCCATGTTTTTATCAGTAAACCCTTTTTATGCAAATGGAAAGTTTATAGGCATTTTCTATGCCTACTGCAAATTTCCCAGGGCTTTTCTGTGTCTGGGTAACCCACACGTGCCACTTAAAGAGGACATAAACTCTTCCTTTTTTTTTCCCCCCTGCAAAGTAAATGCATAATGTGCTAGTATGCATCGCATACTAGCACATTATGTGACACCTGCAACGAAGCCCGTGTTGTCCCTGCTGTCAGCCGCATCCATCCTCACCCGTCTTCCTTCCGGGTTTGCGAACCCCGGCTGTATTACTGGCCAGAGCCGCGTGACATCATTCCCGCGCGCGGGAGCCGCCAGTCACGGCACAGGGCTCCGAAGAAACGGCACGGGCGGCCGTTTCTTCAGAGTGCATGCACCAATGACGTCATCGGCTGCATGCAATGTTAATATCTCCTAAACGGCGCAAGTTTAGGAGATATTTACAGTACCTATAGGTAAGACTTTATTATATGCTTACCTATAGGTAAGTCATCAAAGTGGGTTTACAACCACTTTAAGCTGGCCATAGACAAATTTAAATTCCTGTTTAACTAGCCAAATATCGATCTGTCTGTGGGCAGGCTGGTTATACTAAAATGGATCCATCAGTTGGCTTTAGTACAACCAGCCTGTCAGGATATTTCGCCCAATCACTGTCGGTGACTATAGCTGCCAGCAGTGATCATTGTATTTTGCCGGGTAGGCAAGGCTTCACGCCAGCAGAGCACATTAGCGCTGTGGGAGGGAATGACTCTCTTGATGGGGGCAATCAAACCATTTTCTTTCCTTCAACCCATAAGGTATGGCCTGCCATATAAATGAATGGCTTTGTGTGGGGGTACTCTCCATAAATGCTGATGCTTCTTTTCAGTGTTTACCTGTACAGCACGTCCAATGAATTATCCGAATGTAAATCTTCCGCGTTAAGAAAATGTCAGACATGCATGTGCACACCCAAAGTGCATTGGGTGTTAACAAGAGTACATCTATTCTCTTGTATTCACATACAAGCAAATCCTGGCGCTGAAAAACAGATAATCAGTGGTCCCAAAAAAATGTGTAGAGTCAAATTATGTGGGATGGACGGATTTTAGCCAAATGCCAGTAAGCCATGTCAGGGTTGCAGCCAACCCATGCCCAGATCCTAACTGAGAAACATATGACACAACAAATTGATGGCGCTCCCAAGACTGATGACAAGTGGGCACTTTGGAGTCACAAATATTAAAAAATAGTAACTATTTTTTAATATTTGTGACTCCAAAGTACCCACTTGTCATCAGTCTTGGGAGCGCCATCAATTTGTGTCATATATTCTCTTGTATTGCAATTGGCACATGTTGATGGAAATGATCAGGGGTCAAACATTAGGCATAGAAAATGCTTGGTGGATATGAACACAGGCGTATTGTTTTCTATGGGCCCATGCATACAGCCATGTAAAGATCGATTAAAAATAAAAGAAAAATCTGCATCTAAGGTATGTGAAAAACAAATCTGTCTTAGCCTGGGTTCACTCTGCTGCAGTGTAAGACACTGCATGTAATTTGCACAGGAATCGAAGCACAGTCCTGTGAAAATTACATGTGGGGTCTCTGGGGTGCGATTTGAGGCATGGACTTGTGTGGCCCAAATTGCACCGCATTCGCATCAAACTGGTGCAGGACCCCCCCCCCCCTTTTTTTTTTTTTTTTTTTTTTTTTTCCCGCACCAGATTTCGGATCCCATTGGTATTCACACCCATGGAATCCGATACTGCACTGCATTTTGCAAACCGATTGCAGGGTGTCTAACTTACCATACTCTTTGAAATTGGTTCGCATTGACAGATTGCGATTAAAGGCTCGTACACACTATAAGAAAATCGGGCGAACATTTTCAACAAATTTTCGTACGATTTCCGTGTAGTGTGTACAGAACTTTCTGCAGACGATTCAGAATTTTTGTACCAAAATTCTCGAAGGGACAAACTCTAAAATGTTTCTCGTACGGGAAAAAACAAATGATTTTTATTTAATGTGTACAGTTTTCGTACAATTTTTGTACAAGAAATATCAGAAAAAGACTGCACATGATCAGAAACAATAAACAACAAAAAATAGCCTTTGTCGTACGAGAATTTTCGCACAAATTTTCGTAAGAAAATTCTTTCATCGGTTCCGATTTGCTGTGAAACAACGTGGAAAAATCAGACAATCGTTCGCCTGATTTTCTTAGTGTGTACCCAAATTTAGATGCAGTGCTAAATTCACAGTGAATTCACACCGCATCTAATGTGCACCCAGGCTTAGCCGTAACATGATCACTAAGGCTAAGTTCACATTTAGGCGTTTTATGGCGTTTTCCTGCTCTAGGATCAGCTCAAAAAACGCCCAACAAGACAAATCCTATTCATTTCAATGGCCCCTGTTCACATTTGAGCATTTTGACGTTTGAAGCAAAACGCCCAATGCTCAGAAAAAGTATATGCGCTTCTTTTTGGCAGGTTAGAGGCGTTATTTTCTTTCCATTGGTCACTTGTCAAGCTAAAAACGCCTGCAAAAAAACGCCAGAAAAAATGCCTGAAAAACGCCTGAAAAAAACGCCTTAACAACGACTGTAAATGGCAACACCAAAATGTGAACGTAGCATTCAAGGCCAGTTAGTTTTTCCCATGGTGTTACTCCCTTGTTGGCAAGGCCAGCGAGTTGCTAGTCCCTTGCTCGTGAGTGACATTTTTGCATTGAGGGAGTGACTACATTATTCTAACCGCTTGCCGACCGACGCACGACTATTTACTGCGGCGGTCAGCCCCTCACAGGCAAAGCGACGTAGGGCTACGTCGCTAGCCTGTGAGGGTCTAGGGAGCGAGCGCGCGCCGCCACGCCCCCCCCCCCCCCCGCGCGTGTGCCCGGCGGACCCGATGTCCGCCGGTCACTCACGATCGTCCGATAGAGCGGGAGAAAGGCAGGCGGCTAATGTAAAAAAAGCCGCCTGTCATTCTCCCCGGTGTATGAATAGTGATCATACGGTTCATACTATGTAGGACCGTTGATCACTGTTCCTACACCTCTAGCCACAGCCAATCACAGTAAGAATCACGCCCCTAGGGACACACATAACCCCTCCCTCTGAAAAAAGTTAACCCCTTCACTACCAGTGTCATTTTACAGTAACAGTTCATATGTATAGCACTGATTACTGCAGTAATGTCACTGGTAACCCCAAAAGTGTCAAAAATGTCAGTCAAGGGTCCAATCTGTCCGCCGCAATGTCGCAGTACCGGAAAAAAAACGCAGATCGCCGCCATTACGCGTTAAAAAAAAAACACCAAAAATGACAGAAATCTTTCCCTTTGTTAGTAAACGCAATAACTTTTGCGCAAACCAATCAAAATACGCTTTTTGCGATTTTTTTTTTTTTTTTTTTTTTTTTTTTTTTTTTTTTTTTTTTACCAAACATATGTAGCATAAAACAAATTGGCCAAAAATGTTAAATTTTGATTTTTACATTTTTTTGGGGGGGAATTTCATATAAAAGTGAAAAATATTGTTATTTTTGCAAAATTGACGCTCTTTTTTTGTTTATAGCGCAAAAAGTAAAAATCGCACAAGTGATAAAATACCACCAAAAGAAAGCTCTGTGGGAAAAAAAGGACGTCTAATTCGTTTAGGTATAGCGTCGCACGACCGTGCAATTGTTCGTTAAAGTCACGCAGTGCCGAATCGCAAAATAGGCCCTGGTCAGGAAGGGGGTAAAATCTTCAGGGGCTTAAGTGGCTAAATAGCTGCCTTACCTTTTTGTAATTGTGCTGTTGGTGGACCATAGCCCCTCTGACATGGCCCTCTTAAGTCAATATAAAATAATGTGCCATTATAATAACACGTTTATAATTTTATTTTGAAGCAGATGCAGGCTCATTCAGCTGAAGTGATGTCAGCCGGTGTTTACTGCAAATTGTATCAGCCAGCATTCAGCATTTGATGGGAGGTTCAGGTTCATCCAGGATGCCAGTCCTCTGAGAAGAATTCCGGAAATGGGGTGGAGGATCTTTTGTTTGTGTTTTTGGTGAAGCGAGATGATTCACGTGTTTTGGTTCTGTGTAATGAGGTGCCACTGTCCGGTGTATGTGTAAATAAAGCGGCTCGTGCTCTAGTTTAGGGATCACATGCTCCTTTCAGCAGGCAGCTCCTCTCCATGCACAGTGTAAAATATTAACTGATGCAAAGAATCAGAAACCTTTTGTTATATATGTGCCGCTGTAAAACTGTTTACTCTAATGTATATGGAAAGACCTGGCCTTGTAGCCTGGGGGGCCATGTTGGAGGCAGCATCAATAGTCGCTCTGTTCTTTTCTATACATCTAAGAACATTGTGGCTGCCAGGACACAGAACGGATTGGGACCGCAAAAGGAATATAATTGTAGTCAAATATCCAGTGTCATGGTTTTTTAAATTGGGAATCATTATTTCAAGGTGTAGCAGCAGAAGCCTTATTTGTTCTTTTAACTGTGGAAAAAAATAATCTAGTGGTGTGTTTAAAATGATCGAATGTGTTTTTATCTGGGAGCTTTTATTAACCACTTAAGCCCCGGAAGATTTTACCCCCTTCCTGACCACGGCCTATTTTGCGATTCGGCACTGCGTGACTTTAACTGACAATTGCGCGGTTGTGCGACGATGTACCTAAACGAATTTGACGTCCTTTTTTACTCACAAACAGAGCTTTCTTTGGTGGTATTTGATCACCTGCGCAATTTTTTTGATCATGCGCTTTAAACAAAAAAAGTGTCAATTTTGCAAAAATAACAATATTTTTCACTTTTTTATATGAAATTCCCCAAAAAAAAAGTAAAAATCTATTTTTTTTAACATTTTAGGCCAATTTGTTTGGTAAAAAAAAATCGCAATAAGCGAATTTTGATAGGTTTGTGCAGAAGTAATTGCGTTTACTAACTAAGGGAAAGATTTTTGTCATTTTTGTTGTTGTTGTGTTTTTTTTTTTTTTTTAACGAGTAATGGCGGCGATCTGCGATTTTTTTATTTATTTTTTTTGCGGGACTGCGACATTGCGGCAGACAGATCGGACCCTTGACTGACATTTTTGACACTTTTGGGGTTACCAGTGACATTAATACAGTAATCAGTGCTATACATATGCACTGTTACTGTAAAAATGACACTGGCAGGGAAGGGGTTAACTTTATTTGAGAAGGAGGGGTTAAGTGTGTCCCTAGGGGCGTGCTTCTAACTGTGATTGGATGTGGCTTGTGGTGTAAGAACAAAGATATATGATTCTGCATTGCAGAACCGTATGATCTCTATTCTTACACAGGGGAGACTGACAGGCGGTTTTGTTTACATTAGCCGCCTGCCTTTCTCCCACTGTAACGGACAATCGTGAGTGCCCGGCGGACATCGGGTCCGCCGGGCACACACGCGGGGGGTCTGTGAACGAGCGGGGGGGGGGGGGGAGCGTGCCTCAGGCGGCGCGCGCTCGCCCCCTAGAGCCTCACAGGCGAGCGACGTAGTACTATGTCGCTTTGCCTGTGAGGGGCTGACTGCCGCAGTAAATATACTGTGGGCAGTCGGCAGGTGGTTAATAACCAAACCCCTTCCGATATCGGCCCCCTGTATTCCCCTGCACAAGGACTCGCATGGAGAGAATTGAGGTCTGCATTCTGGACCAGTCAGGGATTTTCCGCTGTCTGCCCACCGTTTGACACTTAAGCCTCGTACACACGATCAGATTATCGAACGACCGTCGTCCGGTTTTTGTTGCATGCTAGTCTCATATGGAAAGTGAAGAGGTTACTTTCATACGATAATTCCCCTACCACAGAATTCTACTTCAGAAGTGATGTCATGTGTTGAATTGTTTGTATGTGTTCTTTCGTTTCTGAGCATGCCTAGTCTTACTCTTACGATTTTTTTCAGACGAAAACTGTACTAATGAGACGAAAATCAGACGTTGTGTTGACGTACGATAAAAATTTTATAGCCTGCACATCCAGTTTTTGTCGTCCGAAAATTTGTAATCGGATGTCGAAAGCACCATACTAACGATCCAAAAATCGGCAGATCATTCGTCGGACAAAATTTTACCTCAGATTTTCGTATCGTGTGTACGGACCTTTACAGAACGAGAGAGCAGAGTGATTAACTTCTAAATTCCTATTTTGCTTCCGCTTGGTTTATCATTTATGGGATGAAGGAAGTTTGGTGTCCAAGCTGCACTCGTATTGATTCATTTGTGAAAAAATCGCTAATATAGTGTGTTCGCGTGCACTAAAATTCTTTTAAGTGTGTTTTTACCTGAAACTTTGCATTTGATAAATGTGACATAAAAAAATGCAATAGCCACCATTTTATTCTCTAGGGCCTGTCCTTTTAGAAAATGTATGTTTGGTGGTATAATGGACATATGATGTTTAGGAGGTTCACTCTGGCAGCCTGAGGCAAAAGTGTAACAGATCCAGTGTGCATCCTGTTCTTCTTAAATAGTGTGAGGATAGTAGAGCTTCAACTTTAGCAGCTGTCTTTCCCTTAAAGCTAGAATGCCTACTGTTACTCAGATGCCCCGAAGACTTTGGCACTATATTTACAGACAAAAAAAAGAATAAATGCACTTTTTTTGCCAGTAAAAAAAATTGTGCAATTATTTTATTTTTTTTGGAGCCTGTAAAGCATTTCACCATCGATCAGCGGGTTGGCTGGTTCCATGTATGTCTCCAGCAGATCTGCCAGTGTATCTGTGTGCCCTGATACAATCTGACAGGAGGAGAATGAACTACTACAGCGCTGACAACTGCAGAGGCTGCCGGACCTTGTAGTTTTTCCTTGAGGACACTGCGAATGATTGACGCGACCAGAGCCTCACTCGGTCACTTTTTTTATTTTTAAAGTTACAGCTAGCTGTCCGATCAGGGAAGGTGGTCCATTCGTCGTAACACGTTACTCTGAGTATAGGTGTAACATGTTATGACAGGTGAACTTATGCTTTAAAGTAGGGATTGACTGATTATCGGTGGGGCCGATACTTAAAAAAAAAAAAAAAAAAGTGAATATCGGTATCGGCCACAAACTTGCCGATATGGCTTCAAGTGGTTGTACCGGAGTGATGCCTGCAGCTACAGACCTCACCCCAGTACCGTTTTTTTTTTTTTTTTTTTTTTTTAGAGTTTACGGTCGGCTTGTAAAAACAACCGTTGTGGCTATGCAGCTGCTCGGCTGTTATTACAAGCAGCTGGAGGGGTCATGTTTCCCCCCCCCCCTCCTCCTGCCATCTTCTGCCGCTCCGCCTGGGTCTCCTGTCCCACTGGGAGGCCTGAGCGAGCAGCTGGCGCATACACCGGCTGGCCGAAGACCTGAACAAAGCCTGAATCTGCTTTTATCGGGTGTCCGATGTAGTAACCCGGAAGCGATGTCATGACTTCTTTCCGGTTACTGGAGCTAGTCTGAATGGGCTCTTAATGTTTCAATGGTATTTTAAGTATTTTTCACCAAGTTCACCTTAAAGATAAAGTGTAATCTCATTAAAAAAAATGGTTTCCCTCAGCACCCCTTTCCTCCCCAATGACTATGCTGGAATTAGTTAAAAAAAAAAAAAAACTTCTACCCTAATTAAAAACTTTTAATAACAATCATGATGACATTGCTGGCTCTGGGGGGGTTTCCCCCTGCAAGGCAATGTTATTATGTGCAAGTGTGCAAGTATGTGAAACTTACGGTACCTTTAAATATCTTCACCCGGTCTTCCGGGTTGGCAGCTCCAGTCCTTTAAATGGCCATGCCACGATGACGTCATTCCCGGAAACGGAAGTCACTGTTTACAGCTCTGAAGGAATGGCTCAGGTATGCCAGTGACATCACTGTGCATGTTTAGGAGATATTTACAGTAACTATAGGCAAGCCTTATTTATAGGCTTACCTGTAGGTAAAACACAAACGGTCTTTGCTACCACTTTAAGCCTTTGCTGTGAGGAGGGGTCAGAAGACAGCCCATTGACCTCACCACCACCTTTGACTTCAGAGCTACAAGCCAGGAAAGATTGATTTACAGCAGGAACCAATGGGTGTAAGAGGCGGGCCATTGATGGGAGCTCGGTGTAGGAGAGAGCTGTATTGTAATTGTAAGTTGCGTGGCCCAGAAGTTGGGTGGGTCCTGTGACGAATTTGCCATCTAGTGGTAATTAAAGAGTATGCAAGCACAGAGGAAAAACTGTGTAATTCCATGTAAAAATAATACAAAAATAAAACTTGTGTTATGCATTGTAGAATTTTCTGAATGTCTGATTAGAAGCGACACTTACCCCACCTGCCCTGATCCTGACCCCCCCCCCCCACACACACACACACACACACACACACACACACACACACACACACACCACTACCACCACCACCCGGCTGCTCAATAATTCCCACCTGCAGCAGAGGGAGGAGCAGGCATGTCGCTTCCCGGAGCGGCACTCCTAGACCGAGACGTGCCCACCAGCCAACATTCCAGTGTGAGAGGAGAGGCATTGCAGTCACCTGATGGCAATATATAATAAAGAGAAAAAAAAAAGCACAAAACAAGGCTTTTCATTTTTTATAGACCTACAGATGGACTTCATTACTAAAATTATTTTGGGGGATTGTTTAAACACAAGCCTTTCCTTCCACTTTAAGCATCAGCACATGAGGGGAATGTGACTGCATGTCATAAGAATAAGGGAAGGCTGGAGTTCAGCTTTAGGAGGAATTATAGTTATTTGTACATTTGCTCTGCCAAAGGCCCACACAGCACTCAACTTCAGAGTGATAATGCATTCCTTGCATCGGAGCAAGAACCAGCTCTGACACAGGTCTCAACATTTAATTTCAAGTCGATTTTTAGGCACCCGACGGACTAAAGCAGAATTCTTTGCATCTATGTCCCATTTCCTTGGACAGATTACGGCCTTAATACAGCCAGCTTCCTCCAGGGCCCAAAAAAACCACACCTCTTCTACTTCCTTCTCTCAGCCAGAGTCCGACCCTGATATCCGTGCTATGCCAGTTCTTGAGGAAGCAGGCACAGGGGTGAACGAGGAGTATATGAGGCAGTAGTGGTGGAAGCTGTGGAAGATATTTCTTCCCCAGATTGACGTTCAATTGAAGAGGAGCTTCATGCTAACTAATGTTGAAAAGCTCATTGCCTCTGTCAGCAAAAGCCTTGGAATTATGCAACCCGATTCATCCGTCTTGCCATGCCCCTTTGGGTACAAAACGACCTGCAAAGTCCTGCAGAACATTCCCTGTTCATTTAGAGAGAACTTGCAGTTTGACGATTGGGTCACTTCTGAAAGAATTTTCACTCCCCCCAAAATCTTTGCTGAACTCTATCCAACCTAAAAAGTTTACAAAGAAGTGGGCTATTTCTGTCCTGTACTCCCTAAAGATGGATCTTACTGGTAAGCCAAAATTGCTCCTTCTTTCCCCACTGACTTCCAGGATAATAAATGTGAGTTTTTATTGGTCGAAAGCAGTTTATTGATCTGGTTGAGATTTGCTAAGAATGCTTGTCCATCACTGATAAACAAGCCCTGGGGACCTATCTGCAGCATAAGGCCTCATGCACACTGGATGATAACAAAACGCCAGTAGAAAGCTGTAACTGTAAAAGGAGTTTAGCTTTTTTGCAGTAGCTTTTTTCAGCGTTATTTAGCATTTTTTTAACTTTTTATTTATTTTTTTAGCAAAACTATACTCCCACAAAAGCTTATGGCTCAAAAGCGTTTGTAAATGTAGTATAGCTGTGTTTTTCAGCATTTTTTTGGTGTTTTTCAGTGTTTTTAAGCATTTATCAGCGTTAGTGTTTTTACAGCTAGAAAACACCCCTGCCAAAAACCTGCGGATAACAGCTTATGTGTGCATGGACACATAGGACAGCATGCTGGGGAGTTTACTGACTGTAGAAGAAAATGTCTAAAGACAAAAACAGTAACTGTAAAAAGGTCCAGTGTACACGAGGTCATACTCGCACTCCTAGCTAATCTTTCATGTTAGAGCTAATAAACTTGGGTATTTTTTGTGGCTGCTCCCTGAAGAAGTAAGTTAAATGCTAATTTAGCCTGGGGGATGTAAAACAAAAGGATGTTTTCCCTGTTTCCCAAACATTTGGCGCTCTCCTCAGTTACTGGCATATGGGGACCTTCTGCATCCTCTCGCATAGTGTAGGACAGGCTGGTCCTGCATTGTATAAGATGTCATTGAGGGGACTGCCACACCACCAGCATAGAGTAGCAGCTTTGTGGAATGTCTGAAAACATTTTTAAACTGCTTTATGCTTTTGTTTTAATTAAAGAGAAGTTTGGAATTTAAAAACAATATAAAATTATACTCACCTAGGTGATGCAGCATCGATCATATGCTGCATCTGTCCCCTGCCTGCTCCGTGGTGAGAACTTGGCACTCAAACACCACTGATCGCTCAATTCTCCCCCCTCTGCTCTGAGCGAGAGCCATGGCCGATTAGTCACCGGCTCTCTGCTCTCCCCTCCTGTACGATCAAGGGCCAGGTGTTGGCCTTAGCGCTCTTCTTTCAACAGCCTTTGCTCATGCTCCCTGGTGCATACTTTTCTTCAGGGAGTTTGGTACCTGGCTCCTCCCAGTGCAGTGTCCGTTACCGCCTTGGGACCTCAATTTGGTGCTCTCAGTCCTCCAGAAGCCTCCCTTTGAGAATCTTCAGGAGATTCACCTGCTACGCTGTCCCAGAAGGTGGTGGTTCACAGAGATCAGGTGGTTTTTCGTACCTGTCTGGCGTTCCAAAGGTTTTCTCTGATTTTCATTAATGAAGACATTGTGTTGCCTTCCCTGTGTCCCAGGCCAGCACATCTGGGTGTAACTGGCAACTACGGAGTCTTCTAGGAAATCAGTCTCACTATTTGTGCTCGCGGATGGGCCCCGGAAAGTGTTGTCCGCTTCCTCTGCAACCATTTCCAGAAGGATCGGACAGATGGTAGTTCAGACCTATTCCATTAAGGGTCCGGTTCATCCTTTCCCTGTCAAAGCGCATTCTACTCGGGCCCTCAGTGCCTACTGGGCCTTCTGTCATCAGGCGTCGGTGAAGCAGTTTTGCAAGGCGGCCACCTGGTTGTCGGTGCACACTTTGACAAAGTTCTATAAAGTGAATGTGTTGGCATCTGCGGATCCTTCATTTGGCCGCAATGTTTTGCAGGCTGCTGTTTAGAGGACCTGGTATTGTTTTTTTTCAGGGGAGCTCCAGTTTTGGTTGAGCTCCTGTTTACCTGGTTGGCTATAGTTTGCTTTGAGAATTTTTTTCACTTTTTCCACCATGTTTAACACTGCTTTTGGACGTCACAATAGTTAAGATCAGGAGCTGTGGCCGTCAATGAACGAAAGGGAAAATGGGATTTTTGACTTACCGTAAATTCCATTTCTCTGATGTTCATTGATTGACACAGCACCCACCCCTCTGTGGAGTTGTAATTCTTCTGACAATGCTTGTAACAAAACTGAGTACCTATTGCAGAGAGAGGGAGTATACCCCCTGGGGATTGCCTATAGGCGTAGCCAGACTTTTGTTTTTTCCACCTAATGTGTCCTACTCCTGTAGGGGCAGTATAACCCAATGGTTAAGAAGACCAGGAGCTGTGTCCGTCAATGAACGTCAGAGAAATGGATTTTACGGTTGGTCAAAAATCCCATTTTTTTTTTTTACTTTTTGCTATAAAACACTTTTTTTAATGGTTTTAGGCCAATATGTATTCTGCTACATATTTTTGGAAAAAAAAGTCCCAATGGAAAATCCCAATAAGTGTATATTGATTGATTGTGCGCAGTTATCATGTCTACAAACTAGGGGATAGATTTCTGGCTTTTTTTTTTTTTTAATAGTAATGGCAGCGATCAGCGTTTTTTAGCCGGACTGTGACATTGCCGCAGACCGATCGGATACCCAACTAACACTTTTGAGGGGACCATTGACATTACTACAGTAATCAGTGCTAAACATATGCACTGTTACTGTACTAATGACACTGGCAGGGAAGGGGTTAACACCAGGTGAGCTCAAAGGGTTGAGTGTTTTCCCTAGGGGATGCTTTCTAACTGTGTGGGGGAAGGACTCACTAGATGAACATAGAGATCTGTGTTCCTAAATAGCAGGAACACAAGATCCCTGTGTTCATCTGTGGCAGAACAGCAGTCTGCCTTGTTTACATAGGCAGACTGCCGTTATGTCTCTGGAAAGCGATCTGCTGATTGGCTCCCCCTCTGGCTGTTGCAGGAAACGACGTACAGGTACATCGCTTAGCGCAATAGAGCTGACTTGCCACAGTAAATGTAGTGCTGGTGGTTGGCAAGTGATTAATGAACTACAATGGTACCGTGGAGCGCTGTGGTAGTTAAATAATGCTTCCTGTCAGATTGTATCAGGTTGCCCGTACGGGGAAGCAGATACACTGACAGATCTGAAGAATACCTGCATGGCCCCAGCGATCTGCTTATCACTGGTGCAATGCGCTACAGGCTCCAAGAAATAAATAATAAATGCACATTTTTTTTTTTTTTTTTTTTACCTGCATTTATTTTTTCTCAAAAAGTGAACTTATCCTTTAACTGAACTTGAGCAGTTCTGCAAAGAAGAGTAGGCAAGTATTGCAAACTCCAGATGTGCAAAGTTAGTAGACATAATCCAACAAAGGCTGTAATTAAAGCAAAAGACAGTCCAACAAAATACTGACATAAGGGGGTGATCCTTTATCCAACTACTCAGTCATTCTGTTTTGTTTTTTATTATTTTCTTCTGACAGATCGGGGTTAGCGCTCTTTCAATGTAAGTCAATGGCATTGCGGATGTCAGCAGAATACCATCCGCTGACATCCGATTTTCTTCCTTTCAGTTCTGTTCCGTTTTTTGGAACGGAACAGAACCCTATTTTTCCTCCGTTCAAAAAACGGAATGGAAGGAAAATCGGATGTCAGCGGTGTCATCTGCTGACATCCGCAATGCCCATAGACTTACATTATGTCCGCATATCATCCCATCCATTTGCGGATGATATGCGGACATATCATCCGCTCCGTGAAAAAAAAAAAAAGTCCCGCAGCGGACAAAAACAGCGGAGCGGCCGTGTGAAAGAGCCCTTATATCTTTCACTTGGTTGTTATAAGTTGCACAAGTAAATACAGCTGGATAAAACAAAAACTGTCTGTCTTCATTTCAGGCTGAAAGCAACAAAATTTTTAAATTTTAAAGGTGGTTGATACTTTTCAATTACCACTGTATATCAAAAAAGTAGTAAAAACAACCAAAACACCATAACAAATATATCTTCCAGTCTCAAAAATCCCTATCTTACAAACAGTCATGTGCAGTCCAGGGCAACTAAAGGCATTTAGTATTTAGTAGTAATGTAATGTGATTTTATTTTATTTTGAACGGTATCAGTGTGTTTGGTGCATTTTACATTTGAATTTGCCGCCGGTTCCACCCCCGGAAGAGACGGAAGCCAGGGCTCGCAGACGATCAGGAGGAAGCTCCGCCGCCGCACACCGCCCGCAGTCTTCGCTGGATCCCAGAGAAAAGGTAAGTAAAACCTCATCCAGCGATCTTCTTAGCGCTACCCCGAGTGTGACTCGGGGTTACCGCTTTTGGCACTAAAATCTTACCCCGAGTCACACTCGGGAATACCGCTAGGAAGGTTAACGCTGCATCAAGCGCTATTAGGCGACCTGTAACATAAAGGATCTTTTATTATCTAAATTAAGGTGAGCAGTTTTGCCCAAGGTGGATATGTGAGTCCCGAGGGCAGGAGCTGAGAACCACTGCTATGGAGGTTGCACAGGCAGTCCAACTCCTCCAGGATGGTACATTATTATGTGCCACTGCCAGAAGGTTTGCTGTGTCTCCTAGTCTCAAGAGCATGGAGGAGATTCCAGGAGACAGGCAGTTACTCTACGAGAGCTGGACAGGGCCCTAAGCCATTAGCAGGACCGATATCTGCTCCTATGTATAAGGAGGAATAGGATGAACACTGCCAGAGCCCTACAAAATTACCTCCAGCAGGCCACTGGTGGGATGTCTCTGACCAAACAATCAGAAACAGACTTCATGACGGTGGTCTGAGGGCCCGACATCCTCTAGTGGGCCCTGTGTTCGCTGCCCGGCAATGTAGAGCTCAATTGGCAATTGCTATTGAACACTAGAATTGGCAGGTCCACCACTGGCACCCTGTGCTTTTCACAGATGAGCAGGATCACCCTGAGACCATGTGACAGATGTCAAATGATCTGGAGAAACCGTGGAGAACATTATGCTGCCTGTAACCTCATTCAGCATGACTGGTTTGGTGGTTTGTCGGTTTGTCTGACCCTACGCTGGTGCACTGGGTCGTGGGTTCCTCATGGTGCGCGACAATGCCCGGCCTCATGCGGTAAAAGTATGCCGCCAGTATGAAGGAATTGATACCATTAACTGGCCCCTACGCTCCCCTGACCTAAATCCAATAGAACTCCTCTGGGACATTGTTTTGGTCCATCCGATGCTGCCAGGTTGCACCTCGGTCTGTTTAGGAGCTCATTGTTGCCCTGGTTAAGATCTGGGTGGAAATACCCCAGGGCACAATCCATAGTCTCATTAGGAGCATTCCCCGGCCTTGTCAGCATGCATACAACGTGGGGGCCATACACACTACTGAGTACCATTTTGAGTTGCTGCAATGAATTTCAGCAAAATAGACTAGCTTGATGCATCCTTTTTTCACTTTATTTTTTGGGGCACCTTTGAATTCAGCCCTCTGTAGGTTGATCATTTTCATTTCCATCAAATGATGTGACATCCTTTTGTTCCAAACCCATTACCCAGTCCATATCAGTATAGATATCCAGCATGATATTTTTCGCCCATTGAGATTCATTGTGTTTTCAAAGTGTTCCTTTCATTTTTTTTTGAGCAGTGTACAAAAAACTGTCTTTTTACAGTATATACACTTTAAGGAGACATTTTACATTGTCTAAACTGCTATGAAAAGTTTTACATATGGAATGTACACAAGTTCCAAATGAAGTCATTGAAATGTACTAGGAATTTCCATGCTATGAAAGGTGGCATCCCTACAGCCGGGGATGGGGGGTTAACTTGGAAAGCCGCGTTTTCATCTGCCAGCCGCGTCCGTTTGTGTATGGAAAACTCTTTACAGCCATGGTGACCTTGACGTGTTTACTTGTGGCACAGTCCTGCTCATTGACAAAATGACAAGGCAGAGTGAAACAGTACATCACCAAGGAACATCCAAATATATTTATTGCAGGTTTTCTGGTGTTTCTGTAATAGTACAAGGTCAGTGTTTTTGGCAGGTTTTCTGGTGTTTCTGCAATAGTACAAGGGGTCAGTGTTTTTGATGTGTATGGCTAAGTAATGGTTCAGCCTACCAAATGGCTCATAGCCACTAAAATGTTCCCTGGCAGTCTGGAATAGGGAGCGCCTCCAATTTCTATAAATTCCCTAAAGTGAAAATAAAGGAGAGGTTTTTTTTTTGTTTGTTTTTTGTTTTTTGTTTTTTTTTAAGGAAACACGAACACATTATACTCCTGCTAACCATTGGGTTATACTGCCCCCTACAGGAGTAGGACACTAGGCAAAAAACGCCAATGGCCAGTCCCAGGGGGTATACTCCCTCTCTTGCTATAGCTACTCAGTTTTTTCTGCCTAGTCAGGAGTAAGGACCTAGTTCCTTGCTGGGATCTCTGGTCCTGACAGTTTTTTCTTTTTAGATAGAAATTTTTTCCTGATTATTTCCTGTGAGATCTACAATCAACTGCCAGACTGGGCAACGGGTTGGATAATCTAGATGCAGTCATTCCAGTCTGGCCAGCGAGTGCGCGCACACCTTAGCTCCACGCTAGGTCGGCCCCGACATCGTCCCACCTGACAGAGGCTGGCCTGCAAGTTAAAAGCCTCGTGAGGTCGCGTACGACTGGGTCTCGGCGCAAGTCGTAATGTTCCTCCTGGCTGACAGCCCCCCCCCATTTTGATGGCGAGGGGTTCTGTCTGGAGTGGTGCCTGCCTGGTTCCTGATATGGTGAGTTGCTGTCCCCCTTCTCCCCCTGGAGGGTTTTGAGGTGGACGTGAGCCCCCTCCATGGAACGTTCAGACCCGTGGGTTCCCTTCCTTCCCGTCAGGCACCCCTCTTCAGTCTGTCGCCACTATCCCCCCCCCCCCCCCCTCCACTTATGCTGGAGCTGTGTGTGTTCTGATCCACCTCCTGGGGTGGGGGCAGGGCACTATGCTGGCGATGGGCGCCACCACCACCGGCGTGGGGGGGGGGGTTTGTACTTGGGTGGGGGATCCTGGTAGCCTTGTGGTGCCGTGCGGGGCCGCTATTTTGTTGTTGCCTGTGTGCTCAATGCACGGCGGCCATTTTTGTGTAGTTCGGTGGCCATTTTGCGGTGTTTTGGCATTGAAAATGGCGGCTGCCATGGCTGTGGGTTCCGATTTTGATGGTGGGAACCCCTCCTTATCCCCTGGTGCTGACTCCTGGATCTTTTCACTTCCTGATCGCCGCATGCGGAATGCAGATTATCCTGATCGCTGCAGGTGCCTCTTTCTGCTGGGTGGGAAGTCTGGTGAGGTCCTCTTTTTTTGTAGCTGCTGACTTTTATTAAACACATAATTGACTGGAACTCTGCTTGAAGATTCCCACATTATGCAATAGTTACATTATTGCACGTCATGATTCCAGCTGGAAATATTGTGTTGCGTGGCACCAGTTGATTATTATAAATTCAAACAGTACAGTACTTTATTCATAGAGCCTACATATCGAGCTCCTGAATACACTTCTTAAGTACAGCCGTGGTCAAAAGTTTTGGGAATGACACAAGTCTGCTGCCCTAGTTTTTATGTTGCCAATATGCATATACTCCAGAATGTTATGAAGAGCGATCAGATGAATTGCAATTAATTGCAGAGTCCCTCTTTGCCATGTAAATGAACTTAATCCCCAAAAAAAAATATTTCCACTGCATCTGTGAAGAAGGCGTCGGGGCGCCCAAGAAAGTCCAGCAAAGCCCCTGGACCATCTCCTACAGTTAATTCAGCTGTGGGTTCGGGGCACCACCAGTGCAGAGCTTGCTCAGGAATGGCAGCAGGCAGGTGTGAGTGCATTTACACGCACAGTAAGGCGTAGACTTTTGGAGGATGGCCTGCTGTCAAGAAGGGCTGCAAAGAAGCCACTTCTCTCCAGGAAAAACATCAGGGACAGACTGGTTGTGTTCTTTACCTAAGAACACAACCATGAATAAAGAATGGAACAAAAACATCCTCCGAGAGCAACTTCTCCCAACCATCCAAGAACAGTTTGGTGATGAACAATGCCTTTTCCAGCATGATGGAGCACCGTGCCATAAGGCAAAAGTGATAACTAAGTAGCTTGGGAAACAAAACATTGACATTTTGGATCCATGGCCAGGAAACTCCCTAGCCCTAATCCCATTGATAACTTGTGATCAATTCTCAAGAGGTGGGTGAACAAAAAAAAAAAATCCCACTAATTCTGACAAACTCCAAGCATTGATTATGCAAGAATGGACTGCCATTAGTCAGGATGTAGCCCCAAAGTTGATGGACTGCATGCCAGGGCGAATAGCAGAGGTCTAGAAAAAGAAGGGTCAACACTGCAAATATTGACTCTGCATAAACCATGTAATTTGTCAATAAAAGACTTTGACACTTATGAAATGCTTGTAATTATGCTTCACTATACCATAGTATCATCTGACAAAAAGATCTAAACACTAAGGCTCCGTTCGCATCTAGGCATCCTGGAACGCAGGCAGAATCTATACAATTCGGAATCTACGCAAATCGCAGGAGGCGCTTTTGTCCCGTTACTTCCAATGGCAGTGCGATTTTGCAGTGATTGTTGCCTGACAAAGCGCTGTAAAATTGCGTAAACAGAATCCTGGGATGCAAGTCGCTCAAAAGAAGTCCTGTATCCCACGTTTTGCAGAATCGCCGCAACCTGGGACGCCTAAATGGGAACAGAGCCTGAAGCAGCAGACTTTGTTAAAATTATTATTTGTGTCATTCTCAAAACTTTTGGCCACGGCTATATAATCCGCTTACAGGACATTCTGTTGAACTTTTCCTGCATTTTTCGGTGGACAACCCTATTTCTCACATTTTTAGAACCGTGTTTAACTCAAGGCCCTAACCTGGTCCAAACAGGAGAAAGCAGAGATAAGATAGGGGTAAATACATGGGGGGAGGGGTATGGGACGATCCCCGTTGCCCTCCAGTGATGCCCAGAGGAAGCTCTGTAGATCCAGAATCATGGGAAGACCGCTGGGAGGCTAGAGGTTTGGTCTTTGTAAATAAAGTTATCAGTCCAAATTTTCCAATATTTATCTTGCTCTCTCAGCGCCATAGTAAGGTTTTTCATTCTCCAGTTCTCGGTTAGCCTTGCTAACCAATAGGATCTGGTTGGGGGGTGGAACTTTTTGATTTTGCCGGGATACACGCCCTTGTAACAGTAAAGGTCTTTAAAAGAATTTTATTTTTTATTACTTTATCATGTAAAGTTTATCTTTAAATGGCTAGATTAGTGGTCTAATTCCCTTGGTAATGCGATCATCCTGTATAAATAGATCAGTAAATGGTAAAAAAAAAAATAAAAAATACAATGCAAGCATCCCTCTGTGATTTTGGGTCTGGCCTGAAATGTCTCATAAAGTCCACATGACAGTCTGATGTTTTTATTGTATTTATGGTTAATTCTATTCCCTCAATGATTATGGGTATTTATTGATCATTTGATTTATGTTTTATCATGTAACATTTTATTGTAGCTCATGTGTTATGTAGTACCATGCAAGCAGTCGTTCTGAGGAAGTAGACTTTGATCCGTGAAACTCATGGAAGTCTATAAATTGTGAGATTTGATGGGCGACTTCCATGGCACACTTATTATTGTGCGCCAAAAGCAGGCATTATCCTTATAGAAATGATAACCTATTGATGTCCGTCACTCCTATAAGCAGTCAAGCAGAGGATTTCATGTACTAAATTACCAACTACCGATGGAGTAATCTTTGGTTTAGGCTTTGTACATCTGGCCTTAGTATGCGGAGTAGCAATTTTGTTTAAAGTGCATTGTTAATGCCTTTAACCCATGTTCACATTGGTTCGATTTGAGCCAATTGCTGGCAATGGCACCGTCCGTACTCTTCTTCCCCAGGCTACTAAGGGCAAAGAGCTCTGTCATAGACGTGGGCCGTTCTCCTCGGGTCATAAGAGGTCTTTTTATCTCTCAGGGTCTCAAGACAAGGGATCAAAAGTCAGGGCCTCCACCAGAGGTTCCAAAAGGACCTGGTCTGCCTAGCCATGAGCGGGCTCTTTTAGACCTGCGGACAAGGCTGCCTCTGCATGCAAGGGCGTCCTCCCCTGTATTTGGGGTGTGGGGATGTCTTCGCTGGTTTCCGGATCCATGAACCTCCCCGGTACTGGACAAGTGGGTCCGTGAAGTTATTCGGTCAGGCTACAAGATCGAGTTCGGTCTTATCCTCCGGAAAAGTTCTTCCCTTCCAACCTGCCCTTGTCCCCGGATCGCTTACGGGGGTCTCTTTGTGGCAGTGCAAGACTTGTTACTTCAAAGGTGATTGTGTCGGTTCCGACTTCGGAACGTTTTCAGGGGTTTTTACTCGAGCCTCTTTACAGTCCCCAGGAAGGATGGCAAGGACCTCAAGGCGCTAAACTGCTTTGTCTGAGTACAGAAGTTCTGCATGGAGTCCATTTACACGGTAGGGACGTCGCTACCTCTGGGGAAATTCTTCTCGCTTCTATCAATATGAAGGATGCCTACCTGCACATTCTAATATGTGCCGGCCACTAGCGCTTCCCCTGTTTTGCCATGGTCGGAGTATTATCAGTTTGTGGTGTTGACCTTGGTCTCGCATCCGCTCCTCATGTCTTCATAAGAGTGTTGGCCCCGGGGCTGGCATTGTTTGAGTCAGCGGGGTGGTACCTGGACAATCTTCTGTGAGCAGGGTCTCCGACTGCTCTGATGGCCAACTGGGGATTGCTCTGCGAACTCTGAGGGAGTTCGGTTGGATTCTGAACCTTCAGGAGTCTGCTTTCGTTCAGTCCACAAAAACTGGATCTGGGTCTCACTTGGGACTCTACCTCAGCCGGAGTGTTTCTTCCTCTGGGAAAACTCCAGACATTGCAGGAGGCAATTCAGCTTCTGTTATTCAGCAGACGGTCATCCCTCCGGGCTTGTATACGGGTGCTGGGCCTGATGGTGTCCACCCTCGAGTCGGTCTGTTTACATAGTTCCACACAAGATCTCTGCTAAAGAGATTCCAGTAAAACGGGACAGGATCCACGGTCTCTACATGTGGCTTCCGTCTCCGGCACTTCGACATTCTAGTGGCTCCAGCCTGGCCTAGGTACACCGATCTGGTATGGCTCGCCGCCGATGCTTCTTGGGAACTTCCTCTCAGGGAGGCTCTGCTGTCCCCAGGACCAATCTTCCATCCTGCTTTACAGTTGCTGGCTGAAGGATGGAGGTTTGTCTGTCGGTGATTCCTAGACTGTTAAAAGCTATGAAAGCTACTTATAGGAAGATCTACTATCTTACATGGAAGACGTATGTGCGTGGTGTAAGTCTCTCGGGGTTCATCCTCACTCCTTCTCGTGTGTGGCCTCCCCTGTGTCCCAGGCTTAAACATCCGAAGATAATTGCCTTGCATGCCTTGGATGTGGTTCAGGCAATTAGGGTGTACGTTCAGGCAATTGGGGTGTACCTAACAGCTACGGAGTCTTTTAGGAAGTCGGACTCTATTTGTGCCCACGGATGGACCTCACAAAGGGTTGTCTGCTTCTTTTGCGACCATTTCCAGATTGATCAGACGGTGGTTAGGGCCTATTGCGTCAAGGGTCAGGCGCCTCCTTTCCCTGTTAATGCGCACTCTAATAGGGCGTTTAATGTCTCCTGGGCTTTGTCATCCAGCGTCAATGACACAGGTTTGCAAGGTGGCCACCTGGTCGTTGGTGCACACTTTTTACATTTTTTTTTTTTTTTTTTTTTGTGGATGTGTTGGCATCGTCGGATGCTTCTTTTGGCCGCAAGGTTTTGCTGGCTACTGTTACAAGGACCTGGTCCTCTTTTGAGGGTGTATTGTTTTGTTTTTTTTCAGGTGCGCTCCAGTTTATGGTTGAGCTGTATGTTACCTGGTTGGCTATGGTTAGCCTTGGGATTTTTTTTTTCTGCGGTTTCCTACCCCCCTCATGTTTGACACTGCTTTGGGACGTCCCGATGGTTAAGAATCAAGGAGCTGTGACCGTCAATCAACGAAAGAGAAAATGGGATTTTTGACTTAACGTAATTACATATTACAATAATTCAATAAAATTGCAAACATATAAGAAATTAACCACTTTACCTCCGCTCACATGGAGGCTACTGCGGCAAAGTGCCGCGATCCCGCCCCTTGTGGGCGGCGCTCGCTCCCGCTGTGTTCATTCACAGCGGAAGTCGCCGCTGCTCTTACCCGATCGTCGGGGATCGAGTCTGGAGATCCGCCCGCTGTGTGTAAACACAGCGGGCGGATCTCCATAGTGACAGGGACTGACAGATCGGAGTGTTCAGCATAGCTGGACATCCGATCTGTCCTTCTGTCACACAGTCACCCCCCCCCCCCCCCCACACGTCAGTAAGCACCAGGCATACATTAACCCCTCCCTCTCCAATAAAATTAACCCCTTCCCTGCCAGTGTCATTTTTACAGTAACAGTGCATATATATAGCACTGATTACTGTAGACATGTCACTGGTACCCCCAAAAGTGTCAAAAATGTCAGTCAAGGGTCCGATCTGTCCGCCGCAATGTCGCAGTCCCGCAAAAAAAATCGCAGATCACCGCCATTACGCGTTAAAAAAAAAACAACAAAAATGACAGAAATCTTTCCCTTAGTAAACGCAATAACTTTTGCGCAAACCAATCAAAATACGCTTATTGCGATTTTTTTTTTTTTACTAAACATAGGTAGCAGAAAACAAATTGGCCAAAAATTTTTAAAAAATTTGATTTTTACATTTTTTTGGGGGGGAATTTCATATAAAAAAATGTGAAAAATATTATTTTTTCAAAATAAACGCTCTTTTTTTGTTTATAGCGCAAAAAGTAAAAATCGCACAGGTGATCAAATACCACCAAAAGAAAGCTCTGTGGGAAAAAAAGGACGTAAATTTAGTTTGGGTATGGCGTCGCACGACCGTGCAATTGTCAGTTAAAGTCGCACAGCGCCGAATCGCAAAAAGTGGCCTGGACGGAAGACAGCAAAATCCTCCGGTGGTAAAGTGGTTAAATAAACTGATCCATAATCAATAAATAAGGTATAAACTCAAAATAATCCCAATATTGGCATCCATGATGATCTCAGATAGGTAAAATGTATGATGGCATATTGTATGATGACCAAAAAGTTCTATTTCTCGTATGTTTGGATTTTTTATTGAATTATTGTAATGCGTAACTTGTTATCATGTAATATACAATTCTGTTTACCTTGTGAGTTGCCTCATTTATAGTCCCCACAAACAATGTATCCTCTACTGTATTGTATTTGTATGGAGGCATCTTGCTCATGATGCATCGGATTATTATCTCTTGCATATGTTAACCCTCACCTTGTAAAACAACCTATTCAGGTTATTATTTATTATTCGTTTCATTTGTGTATAGAAATAAACGTTAATACTTTTTTTTTTTTTTTTTTTAATATGTGATCTCTATCAGCTGCGTAAGAGCTAGGGGAAGAGAAACAGCAGCATGCTGAACTTCCAATATCTGGCTGTTCAGGGGAGTTCAGGACATGTCTGATCATTTGAATAGCCAGAAAACTGACCACGCTGTGCTCTCCTGCCTAGTGTGCTCAGTTTTCAATAGGAGGGAGGGACTGGCCAGAACACAAAGGAAGCAGCACAAAGAACAGTATACTTTTTCGTACAGGTACATGGTACCGCAGGCACATATCAGGAATATGAAATTCTGGGATTTGTATTCTTAGTAATGGGACTAGCTGATTATGACAGCTGTTGACTACTCCAATTAAATATACTGAAAGTAACCTTTAACACTTCATGTATGTATTATGTGCTGGATTGTTCAGAAGATGTAGTCTTTCCAGTGTTCTCCCCCAGCCATCACCTCTGTCATATAGCGGGAGGTCCTCTCTACCAGACTAGGTTGATGCAGACTTTTTGGCACGCATGGACAGTTGACCAGCAGCTGGCCTCTTGTCCGAGGTCACCGCACTCTCGTTTTGTCATTATTCCCGATGTGTCCGTCTATATTCGTTTTATACAGTTTATTAATAGCTTACCAAGAAGGTAATCTGACTACTTTCTAAAGTTAAATTGTTGGATGTTCAATAGCGCTATGCAGGAAAACTTTCTTTTGAAGTCGATCTGTATTTATTGCTAGACTGCTGGGTCATACACTCCAGTCAACATCAAACAACTCAACTATTTTTATTTTCCCACCCTGAAAAACTGGCAGTGGCTCGGGATCACAACAGTTTGACTGAATTACAAGTGCGCGGCAGAATAGAAAAGGGTCAGGGTGTGGTCTGAGGTAATGAAGTTGAACTGCAAGAATCCTGCAATTGCATTAAAGTAGTATTAAACCAAAAAAAAAATCCATTATATTGCAGCTTACCAGTTCTTAGATGTGATGGCTGCATTGTTTTTTTTTTTTTTGGGGCTTCCTTTGTTTTATATTTATCTGGTGATTCAGCCAGTAAGAGCCCATTCAGACTAGCGCGACACGACTTTCGGGGGCGACCTGTGAAGTCACGTGCACCGCGACTTCGGCGCGACTTGCAGAGACTTCACATAATGGAAGTCTATGCAAGTCGCCTCCAGGTCGCCCCAAAGTAGTACAGGACCCTTTTTCTAAGTCGGAGCGACTTGTGTCGCTCCTATTAGAACGGGTCCTGTACTACTCAATGGACCGCGACCGAGCGAGACTTGTCAGGCTGACAAGTCGCCTGACAAGTCACGCTAATGTGAACGGGCTCTAAGTCTGTTGTTTTTTTAAAAGAACAAACTCTCTTCCAGATGTATCCATTTTCCAGGAAAGGGACTAACCTCATTCAACACTGGCAGGGGTGTTTAAAATCAACTTTTATGTAAAACCTTTATCCCAAAAGAGAGAAACAACTTCTGTAACAAATTTTTAAGTATTAGCTGGAATTTGGCTCCTATTAATATATTTAAATCTGCCAGTACGTGATTGTCTTTAAGTGGTTATCCCTTTGCCATAGCTGCAGCTGTCCGCCAAAATTCTGGTTTTAAAATTTTTAGCCCGTGATTTCCCTTTCCGCTAAAAGCGATCCGAGTGGCTGATTAGACACTGGATCGCTTTTAGAAGCAGCGGGAGGGGTCGTGGGCTTTCTGCTTTTTGGTGCCGCTTTCCTTTTTTTTTTTTTTTTTTTTTTTGTGCCTCCCCGTCTCACTGGGGAGCCCTGGATCTGATTAGTTGCTGCTCATTGCCATAGGGGTAATTGAGGACCGAAAAATCTCCCGGACACTCTATGGTCTATGAGACCTGAAGCCACGAGCATTTCATTACTTCTGATCAGGGAGAATGTAAACAAGGCCATATAATTTTTGGAAAGAATGAGATCAATGGTTTTTTCTTTATTTTACTTATCTGATGCTTTTAAGGGTACAGGAGAAATGTGGGGTCTTAAAAAACAAAAAAAAAAACCCAGATGTCCATAAAGATGACCTGTCCTGCTTTATTGGCATCACAAGGGATGGAGTAAGGTGAATAAAAGTGGGTGTTGGCGCTGCTCCCAGATCTATACTAAGTAAAAGTGTCACCTAAATCTGTGTGTATCATTACATATTGTGCAAATAGTGCTTGAAATGCAGTATACATTCAGTGTGTTCATAAATACCAGTGCAAATCCAATATTGATATTGTCCACACTAGAAAAGTGCAATAATGAAAGTGTCAGTCCCAAATTACAAATTAAGGGCTCTTTCACACGGTCCGCCTCCGTAGGCGGATCTGTGCTGCTCAGCGGGGATCGATCCGCCGATCCCCACTGAGCCGGCGGATGACAGCTCCGTCTCCGCTTGCAGTGCATAGAGGGAGGTGTCACAGCTCCCGCTGCTCTCTATGGGGGATCGGATGAGAGCGGACCGCCTGTCCGTTCACATAGGGGCGATCCGACTTCGTGGGGCGACCTCCGAGGTCGCGGTGCGAGCAGCGCTCCGCGACCTCGGAGCGGCCGCCATGGACTTCATAACATTGAAGTCTATGGCGGTCGCCTCCTGGTCACCCCAAAGAAGCTCCGGACCCTTTTTCTAGGTCGGAGCGACTTGTGTCGCTCCTATTAGAACGGGTCCGCAGCTTCCCTATGGAAGGCGACCTACGGCGACCTGTGAGGCGACCAGGTCGCCTCACAGGTCGCCTTAGTGTGAACAGGGACTTAGTGTGAACGGGGGCTAAGTGTCATCAAGTGGTTATACCCATGTTTAATAATTTTCTGCTTGTAACACAAAGCTGTGCTTTCTATGTTCCCAGTGTTGATTAATTATTGCGCAGTTCAGGATTCTTCACTTTGCAGCATTCTGACTACTTTGTACATTTTGTTGTTTGCCATGGGTGATCATGAAAGTTCCGCTATGTATAGAATAGTCACTGAGGAAATCACTCTAATCTGCTTGTTAACACCAGAGCTGTGATTTTTTTTTTTTTTTTTTTGCATTTAACATGTAGTGACACCTACTGGTGATATTTGGTATTGTAGCTCATCATATACTATGGACACATTTGTACATTTACACTGCAAATCCATTCACACCAGTCTTTTATCAAAGTGGAGTTCCACCCATTTTAGTGACTTTAGATGTTTGTAATCCCCTTTTAAAACGACTTTTACCAAAGTGGTAAAATGGAAAGTTTTTTTTTTTTTTGCTAGTAAATACCTTATTTTCTGCTTTAATTATCCTCTTCTCACTTCCGGGTCCGGACGGCGACTACGTCATTCAGCGATTCGCAGTATGTGCTGGGATGTATATCAGGCCATGAAATCTCGCATTATTACACAGGAGATGAGCTGTACTGCGTGCTCTGCCCCGCCTCCGCCCCGCCTCCTCTCAGTGAGTGAGGACTGAAAGCATTATATCCTCACTGAGAAGAGGCGGGAGGAGGCGGGGCAGAGCACGCAGTGCAGCTCATCTCCTGTGTAATAATGCGAGATTTCATGCCCTGATATACATCCCAGCACACACTGCGAATCGCCGAATTACGTAATCGCCGAACGGACCCGGAAGTGAGAAGAGGATAAATAAATTAGAAAATAAGGTATGTACTAGCAAAAAAAATAAATAAATAAATAAACTTTCCATTTGGTAAAAGTCGTTTTAAAGGGGATTACATACATCTCTATGTAATCCAATTTATTAAAAATGGCTGGAACTCCACTTTTAAGGCAGGGCCACACATTTTTTGTTCAGTCAGCAAGCTAAACAATACACACACAGCATGACTTGGGATTAAGCCCACACGTGTGCCACCATAGGAAGTTGCTTCCTATGGTGGTACACAGAGAAGATGAATCCGGAGTGTCGGTGGGGGACCCGTGAAGAGGAGGATTGGGGCTGCTCTGTCCAAAACCATTGCACAAAGCCAGTAAAACCTGTTTTGTATTTTAAAAATGACTTTATAATCACTTTAACATGCAGTAATGAACCTAGTCTCTAAGGTGCATAGCAGGCAGGTGTGACTGGGGAGACCCCAAAATCCTGTGCACTCTTATGCACAGGTCCACTCCTGGCTGCCTTCTTGGGTCCTTTTTGGAGTCCTAAGCAGCTTCACTAACCCAAGAACAAAAATTTTGGCAGTGCGCCAGTCCTTGGATGTGGTGGCTTCATTGGTTTTATTATAACTTTTTTTTTTATTTTTATTTTTTTTTACCTTTGTGATCCTGCCATTGGCTCACTTCTCCTGTCCTAAGATAACAGCCATGTGGAGCAGCATTGTCAACCAAGTACAAAATGTGATGTGACTGCATAACACCTCCCTCTTGTCTCATTAACAAAGGGCGGTGTTTTGTAGTCTATGGAGATAGCAGGGAACTGATAGCACTCCATGGGCAGAGAGCACAGGAAGTTCATCCCACAAGGTTTCTGGCTGGATTAAATGTACCGTATTTATCGGTGTATAACACGCACCTCAATTTTAGGAGGGAAATTTTAGGAAAATGGCTTAAATTCGAAATAAACAGCTTTGAACTCAGAACTTTTTTTTTTTTTTTTTTTTTAATCAAATGCAGTGCCCATGAATGCAGCCTCATCAGCGGTAGTGTCCAGCAATGCAGCCTCGCCAGCTCTATTGCACAGATCGGGGCCGAGGAGAAGGGAGGACGAGCGGCCGTTGTCATCTGAAGTCCTGGTGCCTATGATAGACATCACACGTCCCAGCATTGAGCCACTGTGCTGCCTATCATAGGAGACGGGACTTCCTATTACAGCGACCGCTCATCCTTCTGCTCGGCCTGGCCCGCCCCCCTCTGCCTGGCCTTTTTTTTTTTTTTTAAATATATCCACGTATAACACGCACTGCTGTTTTGCCCTCCATTTTTAGGAGGAAAAAGTTTGTGTTATGTGCTGATAAATACCACATGTGCAAAATATTTTTATTTTTTTTGCACATGTGGAACAGATGTAATGCTTTCAGTGGTATATCTCACTGGCCAAAAGGGAGCAATTAAAATGTATTATTAGTCTTTACACTTTAATAATATTAATAAATCTAACTATATACAGTATTTAGCAAGAATGTAAGACTACTTAGCAGTACCATTCATAAGCTGGCCTTAGGTGGACTGAATCTCAACCGGTTCAGCAGAGACTGGCTAAGATTCCATCAATCTATGGGGAGGCTGTGCGTACCCAAATCGATCCATCAATGGATTTGGGTACAACCAGCCTGTTGTGTTTTTTTTTTTTTACATGTTACTGCTGACGGCTATAGCCACTAGCTGCAATCGTTGTGTTCTGCCGACATAAAACTATAGCACTGTGGGAGGGATTCCCCCATCAACACTAACTGTGTTGATGGGGGAATTGAGACATTTTCTTTCCTTCCACCCATGGTAGAAGGAAAGAAAATGGCATCATCTATGGGCTGCTATACAGTAAGTGACAGTACCAATGATACAACAAACCGCAGCATATAATGATACAAAGTATCACCCTATACCTAAAATTAAACAGTGTACAACAACAAGCGATACCTAAATAACTACATTATATATGAAATCTACCTACCCTTACCTTTCTGATTGGTTGCCATGCAGCTACTTCATTTTTGACAAATTCCCTTCATAGGGGTTTTCTTTAACCACTTTGGCTTTCACTCTTGCACACTGCCTATGGATCAGAGCAATTTTTCTGCTATAACCTATTGACTCAGCGATAACACAATAATGCATATCTTTTTGTCTCTTGTACCACCCAAACACTAAAAACTCTAAATCTACAAGCATCCACGATCGAACACTAACCTATCTAGCCCTGTAAAGAAGAAATTGCTCTACATACCTTTTCTGAAGGTCCGGTCTCCAGCGGCGGAAGCTCTGCAGAGGAGACAGCAGACAACGGCTGGGAAATGACTGGGTAGTGACATCACCCATAGAGTTACTATGGGGCTTCCATTGTCGGCTGCCTCCACAGAGAAGCCGCCGCTGACAGCTCAGCCTGGGACTAATTGGATCGGCTTCAGAAAAGGTGTGTATAGCAATTTATTTTCTTTACAGGGCTAAAAAAGGTCTTAGATCGTGGATGCCTGTAGATTTCGAAATTTTAGTTTAAGAGTGGATTTGTACTTTAATAACAAAGGGCCTATTTTTGGGGACATTCTTTTTTATGAAATCCATAGACAAAACAAGAAACTAAACTAAAAAGAGAAAAACTTTTGTACTTTGATCAGTGTCGGTTTAAAAAGAAATTGGTGTTCCGACCCATGGATAAGAAGTATAATTTGAACTAGTTAACCACTTAACGTCTAGCGACGTAGACCTATGTCGGCTGAATTTGCGTGGTTGTACCGGGTTGATGCCTCAAGCTAGAGGCATCATCCCGGTACGGTTTTTTAGAGCCGGCGGTCGACTTTCTGGCGGTAACGACGATGCCACTCAATCGTTTACCCATCCCCCCCCCCCTGCCGCCTTCTGCGGCTTTGTCCGTGTCTCCCCTCCCACCAGGAGACCCGAGCACCCAGCCGGAAAATCCGCCGGCTGGATGGAGTCCCGATCAAAGCCAGGAGCGGTTTTCGATCGGGTCTCCTGATGACGTAACCCAGAGCCGGCATCCATGACTTCATGTCCGGGTTACTCGGCTGCTAAAGGCGGCAGATTCAAAAAGTGACAGTATTCAAAAATGCAGTTTTCGGCGTTTTGAATACATGGAAGTGTAGTGGAGGGGTCTAGGGTCTTTTAGACCCTCGATCCTCCATGAAGAGTACCTGTCACTGCATATTGCTGTCACAAGGGATGTTTACATTGCTTGTGACAGCAATAAAAGTGATCAGATTTTTTTTTTGAAAAAAAAAAAAAACCTGTGTTAAAATTAAAAAAATAAATAAAATAAATAGGAAAAAAAAAATGTATCCGCCCACGAAAGAAAACGTAAATGGAAGTCGCGCCGCAAATGAAATCGCTGTTCAAACCACACATGTGAGGTATCACCGCGATCGCCAGAGCGTGAGCAATAATTAAAAAAAAAGCTACACTCTAAACTGGTAACCATTAAAAAATTTTAAAGCGTCGCCTATGGAGATTTTTATTGACCGTAGTTTGTCGCCATTCCGCAGGTGTGCGCAATTTTAAACCGTAACATGTTTGGTATCTATTTACTCGGCGTGACATCATCTTTCACAATATACAGAAAAAATGGGCTAACTTTACTGTTTCGTTTTCTTTAAATGCAGTGAAATGTGATTTTTCGTAATTTTTCAAAAAAAAATGGCGTTTGAAAGACAGCTGCGCAAATACCGCGTGACAAAAAATATTGCAATGACCGCCATTTTATTCTCAAGAGTCTTTGCTAAAAAAAATATATATATGTAATGTTTGGGGGTTTTAAGTCGTTTTCTAGCAAAAAATACTGATTTTAACTTGTAAACAAAAAGTGTCAAAAATAGACTTGGTGGTAAAGTGGGTAATGACACTTGAAGATTTTTGTAACAAGCATCGCAAAGTTACTTTCAAATGAAGCAAAGGCCTTTTTTTTTTTTTGGTTTATGTGACACAAAAATGCAGAAGTTTTAAAAATGGGAGGGGAAAAAAAAGAAATCAGAAAATAGAGAAGGGGAACAATGAGGTAGTTTTAGGGTAAACTAATGGTATTAAAGGGTAAAGAGAAACACATTTTATTAAAATGATTTTAATTGTCATGTTGCTTAATCTGACATTATATGCAGATTAAAGCTCATCCCTTCGATGTGCAGATGAATGAAACTGAGTAGATACAAAACTAAACGTTACTGGAATATGTGACGTCTGTTTCCCTGGAGGCAGCGGGATCAGAGTGAAATTTGTTACTTAAAAAAAAAAGTAAAAACAGGAGAATTGGACGAAAGTTTAATTTTTGAGGGAATGTCTGCTTTACAAACACTTGTCATAATGTATTGGAGACATATTGTGTACTTTAAGTTGTTCTTTGGGATGTCTCCAGTGCTTTCAGTAATACGTATGTAACAAGATATCCAATTGAAAGAAGCCTACTTTGCAAACAAAGTTAGCCAGCATATCAAGCAGTAGCTGTAAGTTGCATCTTTGTGTGCATTCTGCCGTTTCAGCAGTAGGTGGCAGCAGAGCTCCTCGCTGTGGATGGAAATGAAGATTAGTTTGATGTCACTCCCTCCCGCTTGTCATATGCTTGCTATTTATAGACGTTGCTTCTACTGTCCAGTGGGATCCTCTCTAATCCTCCCTGCAGAACCTGTTCAGGGAGAGTAGAGACAATCAGGGTTCAGGCTTTTTACTTATGCTTTGTCTCAATTATTGCCATTTGTGTGCACTAGACAAAGGTTTTTTTTTTTTCCCATGCACTTTAAAAAAAAAAAATTCTACCATCATCAGAATGTGAAAGTGTCGCTGGTGTAAATCAGCCTTCATATGGAGAGATGAAAAGGCTCCATGTTGTCAGTCTGCCTTGTGATGATTATGTTCCTGTGTAGAGGGAATTCTGCTATAAGCTGTAAGTGGAAGCTCCGTAGCCTTCAAGCTCTGAAAAACTAGAGCAGGAAATGTCTCGTGTAAACAGGCGGAAATCTCCATGGGAACATTCACAGCCAGCGGTGAGCTATAATTAGAATGAAAATGAACCAAAAATGGTGGCTGGAGAGGAGAATGCAGGAAGCGAGATTTCTACCAGCAAAGTACAGGATTTTCCTATGCTGCTTATTACAGGCCTGATTTTATTGATGCAGAAATGAAAGGCATTAATTTGCTGGAAAAGTATGACCTAAGCTGCCGAGTGTCTCTAGTAATCCTGCCATTCGTCTTGCACAGTTAGTAAATCTTTATGGCTGGCGGTATGCTCAGACATTGATTGGCCTTGTAGCTAAATTTGTAAAAATTGAATTACGGTGTTCAGTGATTCCATGCTCTGCCCTTTTCTTTCATCCCTAAGCAGACCTGGCTATACACACTGGACCATGATGGGGATGTTTATGTAAACCTGTAGCATCGCTCAAAGCCATGGATTCCAAGATCCACAGAAGTACATTGGGGGGCATGGGTGCCGATGTGCTCATTCAGAAGCGATTTGTGCCGTAAATGAAAAAAGACTCCACAGTCCTGACCAGCCAGTGTAACACAGAAATGTGAAGCGGCCTCAGCCTACATGTGTCTGCCGAGAAACCATTCTCACTGACGCGTTTCGCCCCACCAGGGCTTAGTCCTAGGTGGGTGGGGTGAAACATGAGCAGGGCTTTGTCATAGGTGGGCGGGGCAACAAATGTCAGAATGCTGGCCTGATGCATTCTGAACACAGGAGGTCAGACGCTCGGCACTGGCTCCTTTCAATTAAGTCTTTGCGTTCTCTAAATAAATGCAAGGAGTTCTTAGATTGGATGAGGTGGTGAGGCAGGACGGTGACCCCATTTAAAGGGGGAAGAACATTTTTTTGTGATGTATGATTACAGAGCAGCATTCATTTGCATCTTTAACCATCTAGAATTCAGCTTTAAATATCGGAAATTAAGACAACTCTACTTTTTGGTGAAAGTTGACCTTTGAAGCCAACTTACTGTATATATTAGTTCAGTCCTGCAGTCCTCCATCAGTGAAGATCGTTGGATCGGGGGTGAAGTTAAAGCGAAGTTCCGGCCTCAAAATCAAAAAAATCGATTTTGGGCCATCCGCTTGCTGAGGGCCACCTGAAAAAGTAATGGATGCTCCCAATTTTTTTTTTTGGTCACTTACCTTGATATTGAAGAAAATATACTCACCTTCCTTCCACTTCCTCCCTCTGCGGCCGCGGCCCGTGCTGTCACTTCCGGCTTACGATGACTCCTGGGAGCTGAACATCAATGCGCCTGCACCGGCCCCGCTCGTCACTTCCGGTGTAGGCATGGTATTCCCTGCTAAACAGCTTCTGGGCATGTCCAGAATCTGTGCAGGGATGCCGCGCCTGAACCCGAAGTGACAAGCGGGGCCGGTGCAGTCATTACGATGACTCCTGGGAGCTGAACGTCAATGCGCCTGCACCGGCCCCGCTCGTCACTTCCAGTGCAGGTGCGTCATTCCCTGCTAAACAGCTTCTGGGCATGCCCAGAAGCTGTGCAGGGATGCTGCTCCTGAACCGGAAGTGACAAGCGGGGCCGGTGCAGTGCATTGTGGCACTCCGACGTCACCGAAGAGGCCGAAGAAGAGGACGCCCTGGCTTTAGCTGCCCACACCTGAGATGGCAGCGCTGGAGTAGAACTTTTCAAGGTAAGTATTTCTTCTTACAGGTAAGTGCGACCTGGGAGAGTTCAGAGGCTATCCATTATGGAATGTACTAGCCCTGACTGTCCCGGGGGTATTTTTATCTCAATTTGACCCCTGAGGCCGGAACTCCGCTTTAAATATTAATTTCCCCAGGTGAGCTGCATTCAGGGATATGTGATTCAATGAACAAAGTACCAAAGACCGTTCTATATACAGTTAGGCTCCTTTCACATATGCGGACTGTTCATTTCATCAGTTCAGTCTCGTCAACATGGATGAAGTATTCATCAGTGCTCATCAGTTTTTCATGTTTTTTTATCAGTGCTCATTAGTTTTTCATGTTTTTTTATCAGTGCTCATTAGTTTTTTTTACATACACTACCAATGCAAAAACTGATATTTTTCGTCCGATCCGTTTTTTTTAACAGAAAAAAAATAGAGCTTTGATCATTTCTAAAAAACGGATGATGACGGATGCAGGTGTAAATGGATGATCATCCTTTTTACATCAGTTTTTCCATAAAGATGCATTAATGTCCGTTTTTTGATCCGTCAACAGATGAATAAAAACGGACAGCATGTGTGAAAGGTGCCTTAGAATAAAAGTAATATGATTGGACCTCTCACTTGTCAAACAGAGCACCGCCTAGTGTCCAAAAGAAGCATTTTCTCTCTTTCAAAGGTGTAGTCAGGTCATTATGTGACGTTCTCTCTCTGAACTCATCCCTTTGTCACAGATATGTGGCTAGGATACCTAATAACATAACTACAGATTCATAAGCCCTGAGGGCACCGGTGACCTATGGGAGAGCCTGCAGCTTTGTCATTTGAGAACATTTCTCTCATTGCAGAGCTGCATGAAAGGTCTTAATTATTTTAGCCTTGCTTTGCTGGGACTCGGCTAAAGACAGGTAACATATTGAACAATTGTCATTTTTGTAAGAAAACCACTTCAAAACTATGCAGATAAATGCAGCTCAAGCAAAGCTGAAATAAGCCTGCAGCCATAAAGTCTTCTAGAGGAACAAGTAGCAGCCGCGGTGGTTTTGTGCACACAAACAGGAAGTACGAGACGCTTATTGCTCTGCAGGGTGTTTTTTTTTTTTTTTTTTTCTTTTTTCCAACCCTCGTCTTTAGTTATAGAGCTGTTTGTAGCTACTTTCCCTAAACATACCTGTATGTATGGCATCGTACAACGAAAGTCTTCAGGCCGCCAGCACCTCGACAGCCCTGCAAAAGTTAGAGGGCTTTGCCAACAGATTGTTTCATCGAAATGGAAAGAACAGCACACAAGAACCGAGGACAGCCCTGGAACAAGAGGGCCAGCTGGTTTCTGAGAACACCTTGCAGTGGGACAGAGCAAGTAAGTTTCCTGTTAACAGCAGCTGGGAGCTGTGTGTGCGACTGAGCACATTGCTGCTATTGAACCTTCTATTAGGAGGAAAACTTTATAGTACTTACAGTGTCTAACAAAAGTGAGTGCACCCCTCACATTTTTGTAAATATTTTATTATACCTTTTCATGTGACAGCACTGAAGAAATGACACTTTGCTTCAATGTAAAGTAGTGAGTGTACAGCTTGTATAACAGTGTAAATTTGCTGTCCCCTCAAAATAACTCAACACGCAGCGTTTTAATGTCTAAACCTCTGGCAACAAAAGTGAGTTAAAATGTCCAAATTGGGCCCAAAGTGTCAATATTTTATGTGGCCACCAGTGGCGGCCGGTGCATAGGGGGCGCCAGGGCGCCGCCCCCCCTGAAAAAAGGAAGAAAAAAAAAAAGATAAAAAAAAAAAAAAAGATTGCAAAACGAGCAATAAAGTTTGAAAAAAAAAAAAATTGCGTTCGCCGCCGCCGCCGCCAGCCGATGTGGAGGGGATGGGGGGGTGGGGTTACCACCCAGAAGAGGCGCCGATTGGCTGCCTTCTGGGGGGCGTGGGGGGCGTAACCTGGGCGCAAGGCAGATTCCTTGGAAACCCCCACTTCGTGGATTCCTGGCTGTGATTGGTCCAGCCTCCAGCCTGGACCAATCACAGCATCCAGGACATCCAACGCTGACCCCGCTGACGTCACTCGCAGCAGTGGACCGGACCGCGGGCGATGGAGTCGGACTCGGGTGGACACCGGACGGGAGTGACGGCGGCACCGGAGAGGAGACCAGACCACCGGAGGTCATCTGCTGGAAGAAGACATCACCACCGGTGAGTCCTCGTGGTCCTCCTGTCCTGTCAGTCCTCCATGACCATCCATCCAGCTTTTCCACCGCCATCCCCCTATGCTCTGCCTCATCCCATGAGTCATGGGATGAGGCAGAGCAGAGGGGGATGGCGGTGGAAAGGCTGGATGGATGGTCATCATGGGCCATGACCATCCATCCATCCAGCCTTTCCACCGCCATCCCCCTCTGCTCTGCCTCATCCCATGACCATCCCTCCCACCGCCATCCCTTTGCCTGATCCCATCTCTCCCACTGCCATACCTCTGCAGGGGGCATGTACGCTGGTCACTACATTGAAAGGGGGCATGTACGCTGGTCACTACATTGAAAGGGGGCATGTACGCTGGTCACTACATTGAAAGGGGGCATGTACGCTGGTCACTGTATTGAAAGGGGGCATGTACGCTGGTCACTGCATTGAAAGGGGGCATGTACGCTGGTCACTACATTGAAAGGGGGCATGTACGCTGGTCACTACATTGAAAGGGGGCATGTACGCTGGTCACTGCATTGAAAGGGGGCATGTACGCTGGTCACTACATTGAAAGGGGGCATGTACGCTGGTCACTGTATTGAAAGGGGGCATGTACGCTGGTCACTGCATTGAAGGGGGCATGTACGCTGGTCACTGCATTGAAAGGGGGCATGTACGCTGGTCACTACATTGAAAGGGGGCATGTACGCTGGTCACTGCATTGAAAGGGGGCATGTACGCTGGTCGCTGTATTGAAAGGGGGCATGTACGCTGGTCACTGCATTGAAAGGGGGCATGTACGCTGGTCACTGCATTGAAAGGGGGCATGTACGCTGGTCACTACATTGAAAGGGGGCATGTACGCTGGTCACTGTATTGAAAGGGGGCATGTACGCTGGTCACTGCATTGAAAGGGGGCATGTACGCTGGTCACTACATTGAAAGGGGGCATGTACGCTGGTCACTACATTGAAAGGGGGCATGTACGCTGGTCACTGTATTGAAAGGGGGCATGTACGCTGGTCACTGCATTGAAAGGGGGCATGTACGCTGGTCACTGCATTGAAAGGGGGCATGTACGCTGGTCACTACATTGAAAGGGGGCATGTACGCTGGTCACTGTATTGAAAGGGGGCATGTACGCTGGTCACTGCATTGAAAGGGGGCATGTACGCTGGTCACTACATTGAAAGGGGGCATGTACGCTGGTCACTGTATTGAAAGGGGGCATGTACGCTGGTCACTGCATTGAAAGGGGGCATGTACGCTGGTCACTGCATTGAAAGGGGACATGTACGCTGGTCACTACATTGAAAGGGGGCATGTACGCTGGTCACTACATTGAAAGGGGGCATGTACGCTGGTCACTGCATTGAAAGGGGGCATGTACGCTGGTCACTGCATTGAAAGGGGGCATGTACGCTGGTCACTGCATTGAAAGGGGGCATGTACGCTGGTCACTGCATTGAAAGGGGGCCTGTACGCTGGTCACTACATTGAAAGGGGGCATGTACGCTGGTCACTACATTGAAAGGGGGCATGTACGCTGGTCACTGCATTGAAAGGGGGCCTGTACGCTGGTCACTACATTGAAAGGGGGCATGTACGCTGGTCACTACATTGAAAGGGGGCATGTACGCTGGTCACTGCATTGAAAGGGGGCATGTACGCTGGTCACTGCATTGAAAGGGGGCATGTACGCTGGTCACTGCATTGAAAGGGGGCATGTACGCTGGTCACTGCATTGAAAGGGGGCCTGTACGCTGGTCACTACATTGAAAGGGGGCATGTACGCTGGTCACTACATTGAAAGGGGGCATGTACGCTGGTCACTGCATTGAAAGGGGGCCTGTACGCTGGTCACTGCATTGAAAGGGGGCATGTACGCTGGTCACTACATTGAAAGGGGGCATGTACGCTGGTCACTGCATTGAAAGGGGGCATGTACGCTGGTCACTGCATTGAAAGGGGGCATGTACGCTGGTCACTGCATTGAAAGGGGGCATGTACGCTGGTCACTGCATTGAAAGGGGGCATGTACGCTGGTCACTACATTGTAGGGGGCATGTACGCTGGTCACTACATTGAAAGGGGGCATGTACGCTGGTCACTACATTGAAAGGGGGCATGTACTGTGTGGTCTGTGCTAGGGGGTCTGTACTGTGGGGTTTGTACAAGGGGCCTGTACTGTGGGGTTTGTGCCACTCTGTCAGTGTATCCCATAATAGGGCCCCTGCTCCCTATTATGGGATATACTAGTACTGATGGAGCCCTTAATATGTGATATATTGGGAGAATTGGTTCACGCAAGCAAAATACAGGGGACAAAATGGGTGGGGTCTATAAGGGGTGTGGCTTCTGAGAAATGGGAGGGGCCAAAATAGAAGGGCGGGGTCTTGCGCCCCCCCATCTTAAAACTTCACCAGCCGCCACTGGTGGCCACCATTATTTTCCAGCACTGCCTTAACCCTCTTGGGCATGGAGTTCACCAGAGCTTCACAGGTTGCCACTGGAGTCCTCTTGCACTCCATGACGACATCATGGAGCTGGTGGATGTTGGAGACCTCCACCTTCCATTTGAGGATGCCCCACAGATGCTCAATGGGGTTTAGTCTGGAACCATGCTTGGCCAGTCCATCACCTTTACCCTCAGCTTTTTTAGCAATTCAAGGCAGTGGTCGTCTTGAAGGTGTGTTTGGGGTCGTTATCTAATTGGAATAGAAGGGAGAGGATCATGCTCAGCTTCAGTATGTCACAGTACATGTTGGCATCCATGGTTTCATCAATAAACTGTAGCTCCCAGTGTTTCGGTAGCACTCCTGCAGCCCTAGACCATGACACTCCCACCACCATGCTTGACTGTAGGCAAGACACACTTGTCTTTGTACTCCTCACCTGGTTGCTGCCACACGCTTGACACCATCTGAACCAAATACATTCATCTTGGTCTCATCAGACAACAGGACATGGTTCCAGTAATCCATGTCCTTAGTCTGTCTTCAGCAAACGGTTTGCAGGCTTTTTTTGTCCATCATATTTAGAAAAGGCTTCCTTCTGGGACGACAGCCATGCAGACCAATTTGATGCAGTGTGCGGCTTATGGTCTGCGCACTGACAGGCTGACACCCCACCCCTTCAACCTCTGTAGCAATGCTGGCAGCACTCATACATCTATTTCCCAAAGACAACCTCTGGATATGGCACTGAGCACGTGCACTCAACATCTTTGGTCGACCATGGCGAGGCCTGTTCTGAGTGGAACCTGTCCTGTTAAACCGCTGTATGGTCTTGGCCACCGTGCTGCAGCTCAGTTTCAGGGTCTTGCCCAACGTCTTATAGCCTAGGCCTTCTTTATGTAGCGCAAAAATTAATTTTTTCAGATCCTCAGAGTTCTTTACTATGAGGTGCCATGTTGAACGTCTAGTGACCGGTATGAGAGAGCGATAACACCAAGTTTAACACACCTGCTCCCTGTTCACACCTTAGACCTTGTAACGCTAACGAGTCACATAACACTGGGTCAGGAAATTGGCAAATTGAACATTTTCACTTAAGAGTTTACTCACGTTTGTTGCCAGCGGTTTGGACATTAATGGCTGTGTGTTGAGTTATTTTGAAGGGACAGCAAATTTACACTGTTATACAAGCTGTACACTGACTACTTTACATTGTAGCAAAGTGTTATTTATTCAGTGTTGTCACATGAAAAGATATATTTACAAAATTGTGTCGGTGTACTCACTTTTGTGAGATTCTGTATGTATTTTAGACTGCTTTCACACAGATCTGTTTTTCTTCCACTTTTGCTTTAAAAAAAAAATAAAAAGGTGGAATAAAAATGCAAAAATGCATGACCATGAAATCCTATGGAACTCTTCACACTGATCAGTTGCAGGTCTGCTGAGTTGTAAAATTCTGCTAAAAGCATTTTTGGTGCCGATAAATAATGCACCTACCCATTTAAATGAATTGAAACCACATCAAAAATGCACTCGCAATTGCATTTTTGGCGCAGTTTTTGTTTTGTTCGTCGCCCCCCTTAAATTGGGAAAAAAAATGCCTACTGTGCTTTAATATCAATAGTTCAGTCCTTTAGTCTCTCTCTACCTTTTGCTTTCAGTCAGTTCTACCCTGTTGACCTTGCCGGTAATAGGACGATCTCCACTTGCTCTTCCAATGCTTTTAGTATTGTCAACCTTGTATGCATGCTCCCATTGTGGACTACAAGCTTATGTGCCTCAGTATAGTGAGCAGACACAAACAAGCTTACAGGTTCTAATGGACCGTGCTACTGAATAGCTATCATTTACTCAGTATTACCTACAAAAAAATCAGTTGCAGCTCTCGTCCCTGCTCAGGTGGTCCTCCACTGTTCCACAGGTTAGAGAAGGGAACTGAAAAGTGACAAGCAGTTGAACTAACACGGACAGAATCCATAACATGTGCTCTTTGTTTTGCTGTACAAGGCATCATGGGCAATGTGTGATGTGAGAAAGGCAAAAAAAAAAAAAGTTTGATGTTGAATAACCCTTAACAAAGGGTAAATGTATACCAGTGTCTATAGTAAGATAGGAAACTCCCAGAGGGACATGCATGGCAGTCATATTTACATATTTAACCCCAGATAAAAGTGTGTATGTATGTGTGTGTGTGTGTGTATATATATATATATATATATATATATATCTATATATATGTATGTATATGTATGTATGTGTATATATATGTATATATATATATATGTGTGTGTGTGTATATATATATATATATATATATATATATATATATATATATATATATATATATATCTATATCTATAAATATCATTAAAAAGAAAGTTAATTTACTTCAGTTCACTAATTCAATTAAAGTGAAACTCATGTAGTATATAGATACGTGATCTATTTCAAGCATTTTTTTTTTTTTTTAATTTTGATGATTATCGCTTACAGCTAGTGAAAACCCAAAATTCAGTATCTCAGAAATGTAGAATATTACAGAAGACTATAAGAAAAAAAAAAAAAAAAAACTGAAATGTTGGCTTACTGAATAGTATGTCCATGTACAGTACAGTATAATATGCACTCAATATTTGGTCGGGGCTCCTTTTGCATGAATTACTGCATCAATGCGGCATGGCATGGAGGCGATCAGCCTGTGGCACTGCGGAGGTGTTATGGAAGCCCAGGTTGTTTTGATAGCAGCTTTCAACTCATCTGCGTTGTTGGGTCTTTAGTCTCTCATCTTTCTCTTGACAATACCCCACAAATTCTCTATGGGCTTTAGGTCAGGTGTGTTTGCTGGCCAATCAAGAACAGTGATACCATGATCATTAAACCCGGTATTGGTATTTTTGGCAGTGAAATCAGCATCTCCTTAAAGCTGGTCAGCAGAGTGCTCTATGAAGTGCTCTAGAATTTCCTGCTAGAGGGCTGTGCTGACTTTGGACTTGATAAAACACAGTGCACCAACACCAGCGATGACATGCCTCCTCAAATCATCGCTGACTGGACGTCATGCAACTTGTATTCTGTTCCTCTCCACTCTTCCTCCAGACTCTAGGACCTTGATTTCCAAATGAAATGCAACATTTACTTTCATCTGAAAAGAGGACTTTTGGACCATCTGAGCAACAGTCCAGTCCTTTTTCTCCTTAGCTCAGGTGAGGCCCTTCTGACATTGACTCTGGTTCATGAGTGGCTTGACACAAAAAATATAACAGTTGTAGCCCATGTCCTGGATACGCCTGTGTATGTGGTGGCTCTTGAAGCACTGACACCAGTCGTAGTCCAATCTTTGTGAATCTCCCCAAATTCTTGAATAGCCTTTGCTTCAAAATCCTCTCAAAGCTATGGTTATCCCTTTTGTGTGCGCACCTTTTTTTTCCTTTCATTCAACTTTGCTTTAATATGCTTGGATACAGCACTCTGTGAAAAACCAGCTTCTTTAGCAATGACCTTTTGTGACTTACCTTCCTTGTGGAGGGTGTCAATGACTGTCTTCTGGACAACTAGCAAGTCAGCAGTCTTCCCCATTATTGTGTAACCTACTGAACCAGACTGAGAGACCATATAAAGGCTCAGGAAACCTTTACAGGTGTTTTAAATTGGCTGATTAGAGAGTGACACCACGAGTCTACGATATTGAACTTTTTCACAAAATTAAATTTTTTTGAGATCCTCAATTTGGGGTTTTCACTAGCTGCAAGCCATAATCATCAAATTAAAAGAAATGCTTGAATTATAACATTCTGTGTGTAGTTATTCTATATGATAGGAGTTTCACTTTTTGAATCGAATTCCTGAAATTAACTTTTTGATGCATTTTATTGCAGTGCACCGCACCAAATCCCGTATACGGTAATTTATTGTGCTGCTGTAAAGCACCATCAATTGGGTATACATTTTGTATTTTTTTTTTAAGTGTGTAAAAAAAAAAAAAAAAAAAAAAAAAGCTGTGCGATGCACTGAATCGCACACCACATGCCCCCTACTACAGCCAGCAAATGACAGCGATTCGGCAGCTCTATGTTGCTCTGTGAACGCACCCTCAGTTAAAGTTGAGCTATCTGTCCACCATATCTGATTGCCATGAGCATCAGTGGATGGAGACCCTCTGAGGAGAGATGGAAATTTATAACCAAATTTCATACTGAAATGAGAAGATCTGTACCTATCCACCTGTCTTAAGGATGCTCGGACTAAGGCGATATGAAACACATTTGGTGCATTTGCTGGCCGAAAAGTTGAGAGGCTATGGATTTGGGTGTACCCACTCGCCAGTACAACCATTTTCCTTGATTTGGGGAAAAACCCATGGGAATCATTCCTTCATCAACCAATCCCAGACATCACCCGTCGGGAGCATACGCTAATTGTGCATATCTTTATGGCTACTAAACAAACTATAGCGAGATCTTGGAAAACCCAGTGCTTCACTTTGATGAGGTCAAAAATAGGGTACAAAAGTACATTGATATAAAAAAAAAAAGCTGACTGCAATTCTTAACGATTCCCATTGGTTGGATCACTTGGCACCTTCAACAATGACCTGCTTATTGGATACTTGATTGCTGGCATTGGGCCTGAAGTATACTCAGTGGGCCTCCTGAAGGTGGAGGGAGATGGGGGCTGTACTCCTCTTTCTCCTGATTCCCTCCCTTCCCTTACCCGTTTTATTTTGCCCCCCTCTTTCTCCCCTTTCACTTCTTTTCCCTTGGATCTTATCTCCGGTTTTTCCATTCAGTTATATTTTTCTCCAGCTGAGGCGGCTGCTTACTTTTATTAAATTTATTTTTCTGCACCACAACCCCCTCCACTCCCACCCCCCCTTTTTTTTTTTTTTTTTTTCTTCACACTTCCCCTCATTTTAAGTTCACTTTCGTTATTTACTTTTGACTTGAATGTCGGTTAGCCCAGTATATCTTCTCTTTACTTGTAATAAGCTTTGTGAGAGCGCACTGTATTGGATGCTGTACTTTGGAAAACTGGACGAAACTATGCATTTAGGTTCTGTGTCAATCTGACTACTTTGCATCCATACAGTTTTCTGCTCTTCTTAAAAATAGAGTGAAAGAAATTGGAAGTACTGGAACATCATCCGATCGTCTTAAAGTTTGTATAGCCCCAGGACCTAACACAACTTTTCTTCCATGGCTAGTTCAGTGTTCGGCACAGAGCACTTCCCTTTTCTAGTAAGAAAAGGAAATGATCATTGAGAAACCCACGAGATCTCCCAACTATTGTGCATAATATTCACTTCACTCATTCTAGATCAAATCCAAAATTCCTGAAATTTGTCCAGATTTCTGCAGAATTGCATCAAAACATCATAACTTTAAAGTGATAACAAAGGCAGTGTAAACATTGGCAAAAATGTTATGCTTACCTGCTCTGTGCAGTGGTTTTGCACAGAGCAGTCCTGACCCCTCCCTTCTGCCGAGGCCCCTCCCTTCTGCCTAGTGCCACCATAGCAAGCAGCTTGCTATGAGGGTACCTGAGCAGGCTCACTCCCACGCCACTGCTCTGTGTCCATTCATACAGGGAGCTCGGCCCCGCCACCACTCTCTCCTCATTGGCTCGTGCTGTGACTGACAGTAGCGGGAGCCTGGGGCTCCCTCTGTTTTCTCAGCCAATGAGGAGGGAGAGACCCAGGAAAGTCGAGGCTTCCATGCACATCACTGGAGGAAGATCAGGTTCATGTAAGTATGGGGTGGGGACTGATGGCACACATGAATGCATGAAACTAAAAAACATTTGAGCCTATACAATCACTTTAAATCCGGGTCAGTAAAAAATTAAAGCACAAGGGACATGGCATACTATCCATGCGATGTGTACCTTGTGCTGCTGGCTCCTGCTTTAGTTGAAATCTTCCTCCCTCCTAGGAATGTCACCCTGATCTTCCTGATTTGGAAGAAGTTAACAGAGCTAAGGGATCTGTCAGATGCGCTCATGAAGGGCGCTAACTATTCCTAATCTTTCTGCTTCACTCCTCCATTCATAGAATGAGTATTATAGTTTCTGTGAATGAAACAGGCAGACCTTTTCATTCCTTTTCCTGTTCTTCATTCATAGATCTGTTTATTCTCTCCAAGGAGTGAACAAAGTAGTGACTTCTCCATTATCAGATGACTGTCGTTGCAATCCAACAAACAGGAAAGGAAGCTTTATCCACTGTTAAACACAGCTAACACATAGGGCTCCTGGAATCCTTTTTCATATTCTAAGTGCTGGTTCACATATATGCGATGCGAATCCACTGCGGGTTCCCGCATCGCATTCAAATCGCAGTCAGTTCACACTGCCTTAGGCAACTTGCTGGGGGTGTCAATACAAAGTGAACGACACCCCCAGATCAGTTTGCATATCGCAGTGTGAACTGTCGGTTCGGACCGGAGTCGGATCAAATAGGTGTGAACCACCATGCAATCCGATTCTGCAGTGGACCCAAAAAGGGTCCTGTGCGTGTTGTGTCCGAATCCGATGCAAATTCAGCAAAACAATCTGTATGACTGAATTTGCATCGCATCAGACATTGCATGTGATTTTCAGAGCAGTGCGCCCCAAATCACATGCGATGTCTGTCATCGCACTGATGTGAACCGGGGGCTTCAGGTTTATTTGTAAAGCTAAGATTGAGGGTAAATATATGCGTGTGTGTGCATATATAAAATTTAAACACCTGACGCTAACATTTTTTTGAAAAAGTTTGATTTTTAGATCTGTATTGAGGTTTCTTTCCAGCCAAAAATGTTGTTTTTTGTTCTTTTAAATAGTGGGGACCTCTGTTGTATTTGTACTGCCTTGCCTAGTTATTAGTTAGAGAGATTTCTTATCTAGCTGACATTTACCAGACAGGAAGTGAGATGAGCGCTACATCAGAAGGTTTTTTTTTTTTTTTTTTTTTTTTTTTTTTTAACTGTACAAAAAAAACTATAATTTACCCTGTGAGATTAATTTTTCCGTGTTCATTTTTGTTGAAACCATTGTCACTTGGACAGAAAGTAGAGAAAAATCTCCCTAAGACATCCAGATTTCAGTAAAAGCCAGACAGGGATTCTGATCCTTTTTCCCTTTATCAAGTAAGAAAAATTAACTTGACAGTTAGGTGGCACAGTGGTGTAGTGGTTAGCACTTTCACCTAGCAGCAAGAGGGTCACTGGTTTGAATCCCAACCACGACACTACCTGCCTGGAGTTTGCATGTTCTCCCTGTGCCTTCGTGGGTTTCCTCTGGGCACTCCGGTTTCCTCCCACACTCCAAAGACATGCTGGTAGGTTAATTGGATCCTGTATAAAAAATTGGCCCTACTATGTATGTATGAATGTGAGTTAGGGACCTTCGATTGTACGCTCCTTGAGGGTAGGGACCGATGTGAATGTGCAATGTATATGTAAAGCTCTGCGTAAATTGACAGCGCTATATAAGTACCTGAAATAAATAAAGAGAATTGCTACCCGACACCAACAGTAAAAATGCAACACTCCCCCCCCAACTCCCATTTTCTCCGCCTACCTATCCTGCCTGACTTGTGTAAAATAAAGTTTTGTATACTTACCTTTTTAGCCTGGTGATGTGATGGTGTAGTTCCCGCTCCCCTATATTCGAGAATGGCTGGGAATTCCGAGAGCTGTAACGTCACCCATGAGCTCCCATAGCCCAGCCATTGTCGGCACTCACTCTTGCAGCGGCCGCTCACCGGCGCTGGAGCTGCAGGATCACTTGACCAGACTAGAGAGGGGTAAATTAGTTAAGTATACAGATTTTATTTTGGCACAGGTTAGACATGATTGGTGTGGGGGGGATTGGGGAGACATTTTTAAGAATAGCAGGTGTTAGGCAGGTCATACATGGTTTGCGTCTCGGCCGGTTGGAACTATGTATGGGCAGGCTAAATGTACCAAGTTGATAAAACCTGGGTACAACAAGCATGCCGGGTTTTACCTGTGACTATCGCTAGCTATAGCCGCTAGCAATATTCACTTTCTTCTCCTGGCAGGGACGGCTTCCTCCACCCTCCCCCTGGGAGAAGACAATGACCCACCAGGAGGGATTCCAGCATCAACACTGTCTGTCAATGGGGGAATCAAGTGAATTTCGGTTCTGTAACCCATGGTCGCAGGAAATAAATTTGTTCCATGTATGGCCGGTCTTAGGCAGGAATGCACGTTAGGTTTCCCTCCAGTGCCTTGGTCCTCTTATCACCCCATTAACCACTTCCCACCCGCCCTATAGGCAAATGACGGCGGGAAGGTGGTTGCATTATCCTGACTGGATGTCCTATGACGGCGGCAGGATAATGCGCTCTGCGCGTCTCCCCGGGGGCACGCAGTTTGGTGATGCGGCGTTTCACTCTGATACACCGCATCTCCGATCTTGGTAAAGAGCCTACTGATGTAGGCTCTTTACCATGTGACTAGCTGTGCCCAATCACAGCTGGTCACATAGTACACAGGAAGAGCCGTTGATCAACTTTCCTTAGTTCGTGCCTGAGAAGAGGAGAGCCGATCTGCGGCTCTCCTGATGGGGGGTCTGCACTGGTAATCAGAGCATTGATTACCAGTGCAGACCCTTGGGGGGGTGCCACTAAAACCACCAGAGATGCCCACCCATGGCCACCAGGGATGGCAATCAGGGCTCAGGGAGCCCGCCAGTGCCCTCCCCATCAGTGCTGCCCACCAGTGCCCATAATTGCCATCTATCAGTGCCGCCCATCAGTGCTGCCTATCAGTGCCCCATCAATGCTGCCTATCAGTGCCCACCAATGCTGCATGTTAGTGCTACCTTTCAGTGCCACATATCAGTGCTGCCTATTAGTGCCACCCCCATCAGTGCCTGTCAGTGCGGCCTCATCAGTGCAGAAAAAAAGGTATCTATTTACAAAATTGTATAACATAAACAAAAAATTTTTCTCAAACTTTTCAGGCTTTTTTTATTTGTTTAGCAAAAAAGGAAAAACCTTGCGGTGATCAAATACCACCAAAAGAAAGCTCTATTTGTGGGAAAAAGATGACATAAATTTGGTGTAGGTACAGTGTTGCATGACTGCGCAATTGTCATTCAAAATGCAACAGCTCTAAAAGCTGAAAATTGGCCTCGGCAGGAAGGGGGTGAAAGTGCCCGGTATTGAAGTGGTTAAAAAGTGATCAATAAAAACAACCTCCTGTGCTCAAGTGTGGTGTTTAAAATGGAACTTTACACTAAGGGGAAGTTCTGCTTTATGCCCCCTTACCCCCTCCTCTTCTGTTTGTGACACTTTTTTTGGGGTGAGCGAAGCTTGCAGTACCTGATTTTGATAGGTACCCACTCCTACTTCCGTTCAGATCGTCATGATTATCCACTGAATGTTCACCCCCATCATTGCAGCCTTTTGGGACACACTACAAGTCCCGTAGGGCTGTGGGACTATTTACAAAGCGCAGCACGGCTCATGCATGTGCATTTGGCAGCCGCATGTGAAGCTGCATGGAATCACAGCCGGCTGCCCTCCATAAACAAACATGCTGGAACTGGACCAGTAGAGAAGCAAAAAAGGGGTTTGTTTGGGGGAGCACGGCACTGGACCCCTGGTGGAGTGAAGTGAGTGTCCCTTTTATTAAGTCAGCAGATTCAGTATAATACATGGCGAAGAACCGCTTTAAAGACAAGTTTGTTTCCTACTGTGCCAATTCAAGGCTATAGGATGCCAACACATTTTGCTGGGGGTAGGAGTATATGATTTTCTTATGGTATATTAGAAAGATATGCAAGTCATTTTTTTTGCTGCATTTGCTCGATTCCTATCGCAGGTTCAAGAGGAGTTTGTGGGATGTAAAAACAAAGCATTCCAAGAGCTGTCCAGGGACCACCCTCTAGAAGTCGTTCGATGGTAGCGGAGTCTTTTACTTGGTGTTGCTTTACAATCCCGAGGGATATGTGGCATTGAGCTGGTTGTGTCAGCCCTGAGTGTGAGGGCAGTTTTGGACATGCAGAACTTGCTGGACAGAGTTTTGGTTAAGGTGATGTAAATGAGTCAGGAATCAAGCATTAGCAAGAGACGGCAACAAGTGACGAGTTTAATGAGAAGTCCTGGGAGGGCTGTATCACCAGTTACTATGGGGACCAACAGCTTCTCTTTCCCGAGTTGCAGTTTACCTCCCAGTCCTGTGTGCGTCAGCTGTTCTGTGCATCCTTTGACAGCCTCTGTGTCCCACATAGTGGCTCCCATGTACTGTGTAGGCTTCAGGCACAAAGCAGTTGACAAACACTGCATTGTCCCCAGTATTAACGCATAGTGGGATCTGCGTCAGCTAGCCCCGCACAGATGGCTTAGATCATGTTTACAAACTTCAAATTTATTGTTACAATTAGGGAAAATAAAATGTGGAAGCTTCAATTGCTGCTTGTTAAAGAGCAACTTCAAGCAGCAAGTGGAACCAGTCTGGGAACAGCGAACGTCAGCTAAGAAACATTGCAGGATTCAGAGAGCCCATTTAGTGTACCTTAACCCTTTGAGTGCCTGCATGTATACACCTCATCATTACAATACCTTTTTTAGTCTTTAGCGCTGTGAAAACATGCAATAGTGTACCCAAATTTATTTTATATTGTGATTGAGACATGCAGTGCCTTGCGAAGTATTCAGCCCCCTTGAACTTTGCGACCTTTTGCCATATTTCAGGCTTCAAACATAAAGATATAAAACTGTAATTTTTTTGTGAAGAATCAAGTGGGACACAATCGTGAAGTGGAACGAAATTTATTGGATTTTTCAAACTTTTTTAACAAATAAAAAACTGAAAAATTGAGCGTGCAAAATTATTCAGCCCCCTTAAGTTAATACTTTGTAGCGCCACCTTTTGCTGCGATTACAGCTGTAAGTCGCTTGGGGTATGTCTCTATCAGTTTTGCACATCGAGAGACTGAAATTTTTGCCCATTCCTCCTTGCAAAACAGCTCAAGCTCAGTGAGGTTGGATGGAGAGCATTTGTGAACAGCAGTTTTCAGTTCTTTCCACAGATTCTCGATTGGATTCAGGTCTGGACTTTGACTTGGCCATTCTAACACCTGGATATGTTTATTTGTGAACCATTCCATTGTAGATTTTGCTTTATGTTTTGGATCATTGTCTTGTTGGAAGACAAATCTCCGCCCCAGTCTCAGGTCTTTTGCAGACTCCCATCAGGTTTTCTTCCAGAATGGTCCTGTATTTGGCTCCATCCATCTTCCCATCAATTGGGAACAATGGTGTGTTCAGGGTGATGAGCTGTGTTGCTTTTACGCCAAACATAACGTTTTGCATTGTTGCCAAAAAGTTAGATTTTGGCTTCATCTGACCAGAGCACCTTCTTCCACATGTTTGGTGTGTCTCCCAGGTGGCTTGTGGCAAACTTTAAACAACACTTTTTATGGATATCTTTAAGAAATGTCTTTCTTCTTGCCACTCTTCCATAAAGGCCAGATTTGTGCAGTATACGACTGATTGTTGTCTTATAGACAGTCTCCCACCTCAGCTGTAGATCTCTGCAGTTCATCCAGAGTGATCATGGGCCTCATGGCTGCATCTGTGATCAGTCTTCTCCTTGTATGAGATGAAAGTTTAGAGGGACGGCCAGGTCTTCTTAGATTTGCAGTGGTCTGATACTCCTTCCATTTCAATATTATCGCTTGCACAGTGCTCCTTGGGATGTTTAAAGCTTGGGAAATCTTTTTGTATCCAAATCCGGCTTTAAACTTCTCCACAACAGTATCTCGGACCTGCCTGGTGTGTTCCTTGTTCTTCATGATGCTCTCTGCGCTTTAAACTGACCTCTTAGATTATCACAGTTCAGGTGCATTTATACGGAGACTTGATTACACACAGGTGGATTCTATTTATCATCATTAGTCATTTAGGTCAACATTGGATCATTCAGAGATCCTCACTGAACTTCTGGAGAGAGTTTGCTGCACTGAAAGTAAAGGGGCTGAATAATTTTGCACACCCAATTTTTCAGTTTTTTATTTGTTAAAGTTTGAAATATCCAATAAATTTTGTTTTACTTCATGATTGTGTCCCACTTGTTGTTTATTCTTCACAAAAAAATACAGTTTTATATCTGTTTGAAGCCTGAAATGTGGCAAAAGGTCAAAGTTCAAGGGGGCTGAATACTTTCGCAAGGCACTGTATATATAGCTTTCTTTAGGTGGTATTTTTAAAATCTAGTTCCGGCCTATTTTGCAACTTTAGTGATTCCTGGAGTGCTCGCTATGCTGATCAACAATTATGCATTTTCAATTTTTTTTTGGGGGTCCCTTACCTTATTTTCAGGGTGATTTTGATTGTACTTCCTCCTTCTCCCCCCTCTGTGGCCACGGCCACCAACATTAATTCCGCCTATGCATTGCATCCTGGGAGCTGTTTGTCATCCCAGGAGGCTGGAATCAGGAAGAACTCACAGAACACTCCCTGTAATCAGGAAGAAGGGCACAGCAGATTACACTGCAGCTTCAGATGCCCACGTCTAAGATGGCCGCGCCCAGACAGCGTTTTTAAAAGTAAGATTTTGACTAAAATCCAATACTGTACACCTTGTAAGTATGAGAATAGCGGTTCTGTAAAGGGCGATGGATTAGTATTATAGGGGTATTTTTAGTTAAAGGTATTTGAGGCCGTATCTCCGCTTTACCACTTAAGGACCGGGCCTATTTCTGACACTTGTTTACAAGTTAAAATCAGTTTTTTCTCTATCGTTCATTGACAGACGCAGCTCCATATTTTTCCTAACCATTGGTTTATGCTTTCCCCTACAGGAGTAGGACACTATGCAGGAAAAAAACTTTACCACACCTATGGGGCAGTCCCTGAAGACATACACCCACTCACTAGCCTAGATCCTTAAGGTCTCCCAGTCCAGCCAGCATGTGCAGGCTATAACCCTGCGCTAGGCCTTGCCCCAATGGACGGGGGCTGGCCCGCGAGTGAAACACCTCGCCAGGACGCACACAACCTGGTGCGGCCTGAGACGCAGCGTGCCCCTTGGCAATCAGCACCCCCATCCCGAGTGGAGAGGTAGTCTGTCCGGAGTGGCGCTCACCCGAATATCATTGGTATGGTGAGTAGTGTCCCCCCCCCATAGCTCTTGCGGGCTTGGGGTGGACGTGGGCTCCTCCTTGGGATGGTCGGGCCCCCCGAATCCCTTCCATTTCCCCCAGCTCCTCAAACAGTCAAGGTGGTCTTTTGGCCCCAACCTACCCCCATGCACCCCTCCCCTCCCGGGCTTGGGTAGGAGCTGGCTTTGCCACTTGCTCCAGTAAGGGGGGATGGATGCGGTTGTTGCTGACCAGGCTGTCCTTGATCGCACATGGGGGTCTTTGAGCAAGTTCCCGACCCCGGGGGGTTAGTGACTGGGGCAGGGATGTCCTTTGGACTCCCTGTGGTGGTAATAGGCTTGGGGGGGGGGGGGGGGAGAGCGGATGGTTCTTCATCCGCCGGTCTGCGCCTCACGTGTCTGGGTTGGGCCAAATATGTAGTCCGGGGCTTTGCGGCTGACTCGTGGCTATCGAGGTGCCTGACCAAGCTGATGGGCGGATGCCTCACGCAGCCGGATCGGGCCAAAAATTGAGGCCGCGGCTTGCAGCCTACTCGACAAGCTGTCCAGGCGACTAACCGAGCTGCCGATCAAGCTGACAGAGCTGATGACGGACTCACGACCAGGTCGGGCCCCAAATTTAGCCCGCAGCTTTGAGGCCTACTCGCGGCTGGCTGTCCAAGCTGCTGACTGAGCTGTTGACCAGGCCGTTTGAGCTGCTGACCGGGGTGATAGAGCAGCGGATGGGCGTCCACCCTTCTCCCCCCCCCCCCCCCCCCTCAGGGGGGTGGACATATGGACTGCCTGGTGCCCCCCTTAAACTGTGGGGCGACGTAGGGGGAATTGTGTGGGGGTACTGTTGGATGCTGATCGCCAGACCTTTTTTACTCTTGCCACTTCAACAGAAGACCGGCCGGCTGTTGTACACACAGGCCGAATGTCGGGCGGTTTCTATTGCATTGGGCCCATACTGCCCGATATTCAGCTTTACAATATTTCTGTTGAAGCTGCCGTCGCTCTAGGGCAGTGATGGTGAACCTTGGCACCCCAGATGTTTTGGAACTACATTTCTCATGATGCTCATGCACTCTGCAGTGTAGTTGAGCATCATGGGAAATGTAGTTCCAAAACATCTGGAGTGCCAAGGTTTGCCATCACTGCTCTAGGGGATGAGAACACTCAACCTTCTAAGTGCACAGGTGGAGAAAACCTGTCTGCATGCCAGGATGAAGGTGGTCGCTTCTTATCTCGAGGGTCCTGTATGGGGTCCCTAGGTGGGTGTGAAATTGATAGGACCACCAACAGGCTTCTTGTTTGAAGACTTTTTTTAACCGATCGGCAGAGGTGCTAGTTACAAATCGAAGGATAAGTTGGAGTCATTGAGTTTATATAATGTCAAATTTCTTTATTTCACAAAAAAGTGAATTTCTTGCCTTTTTTAAATTGCCACTTCCTCAGTCCAGGGTGATAACAGTGATTTTGGGTGCAATGCAATAATGTTTTCAGGTCCAGTTGTATCTAGAACCCGATAACTCTAGGGAAGGAGTGGAATCTGGAAACTCTAAACGTTAACCAGGAATGTTTGTGGTCACTTTAGCTTACCTTAGAATCTAACTAAGAGTTAACTCCTAAATTCTAACTCCCGTCTCCCCTGCATCCTTCTTTTTTTTCTTCTTCTTCTCCTCCCACATGGGTCATGTGGTGTCATGGGTCCCAAGCATTATTCTACCATGTAAACCACCAGGTAGCAGCAAAGGAAGATCTTTCTTGGAACAAGAGCAGAGTGCCGAGCACAAGATCTGATCAACATCTGCTCTGGGGCTCTCTGTATGCCATGATGGGATGTTTGGGGTACTTTACAGTCGTTCTTGTGTAGACGGAAGCATGAACATGTTTTGGACTGCACCGCACACTGGGTACTATAATGGCACTTTTCCACTGCAAGTACCGGCTCGGCTCTACTCGGCCCTGCTTGGCCCGGTTTGCTTTTCCACTGCTGGTACCGCATGGTACGGTGTTGGAACGGTTCGGTACGGTATGGTTTGCTTTTCCACTAAAGTAGTACTAAAGTTAAGTGGGTGGGATAACAACGATTCTCTGACCAATCAGTGGCTAGTAGTGACTGCATGCAAAGGATTGTGGGATATGGTACCGGGTATGGTACCTCTTGGAACTACAATCGAGTAGGTACTGTTTTAGAGAGCCGTACCATTCGGTTCCATGCAGTGGAAAAGCGCCGCCGTACCGAACCGTTCCTACACCGTACCATCCGGTACCAGCAGTGGAAAAGCACAAAAGCTGGCCGAACCATTCGGTTCCATGCAGTGGAAAAGCGCCATATGCATACTGCAATTTAGTTAGAAAGGAATGTCTGTCTACCTGTCCAATATAACCCATAGTTCCTGTAGCTCCAGTAGAGGTTTTCAATGACGTAATACTTTGGTCAAGTTGTCTGTTGTCTTGATGTTTGTATAATGGCAGTCATAACTTTGTGGTCATTCTGATACCCTTGCCTAATTCTTTATGGTAAACCTTTGAGTTTCGATCTACTGATTGGCTTCCATCAAAATTGACCATATACTGTCTTAACCACTTGCCTACAGTGCACTTTCACCCCCTTCCTGCCCAGACCGATTTTCAGCTTTCAGCGCTCTCACACTTTGACTGAGAATTACTCAGTCATGCAACACTGTACCCATACAAAAATTGTGTCCTTTTTTTCACACAAATAGAGCTTTCTTTTGATGGTATTTGATCAATACTGGGTTTTTTATTTTTTGTGCTATAAATAAAAAAAGACTGAAAATATTGTGAAAAAACGCATTTTTCTTTGTTTCTGTCATAAAATTTTGCAAATTAGTAATTTTTCTTCACAAATTTTGGCCAAAATTTATACTGCTACTTATCTTTGGTAAAAATAACCCAAGTAAGTGTATATTATTTGGTCTTTGTGAAAGTTATAGAGTCCACAAGCTATGGTGCGAATCATTGAAAATTGATCACACTTGATCACACCTGATGTACTGAAGGCCTATCTCATTTCTTGAGACACTAAAAAGTCAGGAAAGTACAAATACCCCCCAAATGACCCCTTTTTGGAAAGTAGACATTCCAAGGTATTTAATAAGGGGCATGGTGAGTTTTTTGAAGTTGTAATTTTTTCCCACAATGCTTTGCAAAATGAAGATTTTTTTTTTTTTTACAAATTGCCGTATTAACAGGTTATTTCTCTCACACAGCACATGTATACTTGCAACTACACCCCAAAACACATTCTACTACTCCTCCTGAGTATGGAGATACCACATGTGTGAGACTTTTTCACAGCCTGGCCACATACAGAGGCCTAACATCCAAGTAGCAGCGTCCGGCATTCTAGGAGCACAAATTACACATATAATTTCCTGACAACCTATCGCACTTTTGAAGGCCCTGGAGCACCAGGACAATGGAAACCCCCATAAAATTACCCCATTTTGGAAAGCAAACAGCCCAACGTATAATTTTTGAGGCATAATGAGTCTTTTGAATATGTCATTTTTTTCCACAAGTTTTTGGAAAATGTGGAAAGAAAATGAAAACACATTTTTTTTACACAAAGCTGTTCATTTATGCAATATTTCTAACACATAGCATGTACATAGCAAAAATTGCACCCCAAAATACATTCTGCTATTCCTCCTGAGTATAGGGATACCACATGTGTAACACTTTTTCACAGCCTGGCCACATACATAGGCCTAACATCCAAGTAGCGCTTTACACAAAGTTGTCCATTTATCCACTTTAAGACTGGGCCTATTTTTGACACTTGGTGTTTACAAGCTAAAATAATTTTTTTTTGCTAGAAAACTACTTAGAACCCCCAAACATTATATATTTTTTTTTTAGCAGAGACCCTAGAGAATAAAATGGAGATCGTTGCAATATTTTTTATCACACCATATTTGCGCAGCAGTCTTCCAAATGCGATTTTTTTGAAAAAAAATTCACTTTTTTGAACTAAAACATAAGAAAACAGTAAATTTAGCACAATTTTTTTCCATAATATGAAAGATAATGTTACGCCGAGTAATTAGATACCCAACATGTCATGCTTCAAAATTGTGCATGCTCACAGAATGGCGCCAAACATTGGTACTTAAAAATCCCCATAGGCAACATTTTAAAAATTTCTGCAGGTTACTAGCTTAGAGTTACAGAGGAGGTCTATGGTTCAAATTATTGCTCTCGCTCTAACGATCGCGGCGATACCTCACATGTATGGTTTGAACACCGTTTACATATGTGGGCGGGACTTGCGTATGCGTTTGCTTCTGCGCGCGAGCTAACGGAGGCAGGGCGCTTTAATTTTTTTTTTTTTTTTTTTTTTCCTATTTATTTTATTTATTTTTTTTGTTTTTACACAGTTTAAAAAAAAAAATGTTTTGATCATTTTTATCCCTATTACAAGGAATGTAAACATCCCTTGTAATAGAAATAGGCATGACAGGTCCTCTTTATTGTGAGATCTGGGGTCAAAAAGACCTCACACCTCACAACTACACTAAAAAAGCAAAAAAAAAAAAAAATTGTTGAAAGAGGAAAAAAAAAAAAAGCAAAAAAAAAAGCGGCCCTTTAAACCGGTTGCTAGGCAACGTCTTTTGACGTAGCTCCGGTCCTCCAAGACCATAGAGTTGAGTGAGGGCCATCTTGCCCTCACTCGACTTCCTGTCTCTGAGGATCCGGGACCGGATAGTTTTCCCCGCTGCCGGCGGGTCCGGTAAGCTGGGAAAACGTCTGGGACGCGGCAGGAGGGGGGGGGGCACCTCTTCCCCTGCACCGTAAGGGTAATTCCGCGGCGAATCCGCCACTGGGACCACCCTTATCTGAAAGCCGACCGCCCGCCGTTTCAAAAAATACCGGGGTTATGGGGGCTATCTGCTGCCATAACTCCAGTATTTAGCTTTTAATGGCCGACGCATATAGTCGTTAGGCGGTCAGTAAGTGATTGCATGTATATGACAAACAGGTGACGATGACTGATGGGGTGACAGGTGACGATGACTGATGGGGTGACAGGTGACGATGACTGATGGGGTGACAGGTGACGATGACTGATGGGGTGACGATGACTGATGGGGTGACAGGTGACGATGACTGATGGGGTGACAGGTGACGATGACTGATGGGGTGACAGGTGATGATGATTGATGAGGTGACAGGCGACGATGATTGATGAGGTGACAAGTGACGATGATTGATGGGGTGACGGATGACAATCACTGACGGGGTGACATGTGACGATGATTGATGGGGTGACAAGTGACGATCACTGATGGGGTGTCAAGTGACGATGATTGATGGGGTGACAGGTGACGATGCTTGATGGGGTGACAGGTGACGGTGATTGATGGGGTGACAGGTGACGGGCGATGGTCACTGATGGGTGACAGGTGACGGGCGATGGTCACTGATGGGTGACAGGTGACGGCGATGGTGCACGGCGGTACTGATGGCAGTCTCTGGTAACCGGTGAACTTTAGGCTATGTTCACATGTGAGCGCAGCGATCATGGGCAGAATCACTGCGATTCTGCCCGTGATCCAGAAATCATTGCAAATCGCTGGACGCCTGTGCGTTGCCCGTGATTTGCAATAGCACCCCAAACGCTGTGCGATGTTGCAGCGATTTCCGCCTGCCGAATCGAGGTAACATCACGCAAACAACGCATGACGCCCCAAAGAAACTCTTGTACCTTTTTTGGGCGTCATGCGATGTTTGCGCGATGTTACCGCGATTCGGCAGGCGGAAATGGCGGCAACATCGCACAGCGTTTGGGGTGCTATTGCAAATCACGGGCAACGCACAGGCGTCCCGCAATTTGCAATGATTTCCGGATCGCGGGCAGAATCGCGGTTATTCTGCCTGCGATCGCTGCGCTCACATGTGAACATAGCCTTATGGGTGTCAATTTCTGGGCACTGATGAGGTGACTGTTGGGTGACAGGGGACATTGGGGGGGGCTGAGGACTGTGTGTGGGGGACCTTTATTTGTGTGATTTTACTTTTACAGGGGTACAGAGCAGTAACTCAATGTTTCTAGCTCTTCTCCCCTCATACTGGAAACTGTATGAGGAGAGAAGAGCTAGTAACACTGAGTTACTGCTCTTTGTTTACATTTTGTGATCGGCTGTGAATGGATTCACAGCCGATCACATAGTAAACAGTCACTGTCAGTGACTGCTTACTACCGCCGGTGACAGCTGTGTTCCTACGGAACACAGTGCCACCAACATGACCGCGCTGCGCGCTCTCGATCGCGCATGCGCGGTCATCTCCCGGGCGCCTCCATTGTGATCGGCTGTGTCATTGGAACACAGCCGATCACGTGGGAAACAGCCATGCCTATTGGCTGTTTCCCCCCTGCCGGTGACTCCCGGGACACGCCGACACCGGCAGTGCACGGCGGCGCGCCCGCGATCGCGCGCCTGCAGTGCATTTACTGGGTCACGTCATATGACGTCCGCCCAGGATAATAGCCGCACCGTCCCGCCGTCATATGACGGCGGGCGGTAAGTGGTTAATCTATATGATTTTAGTAGAGATCCTTTGGGAGTGGTGCTGGTGAATTCTGAAAAGATGTAATCAAGAAATGTTTTGTGACATCCTTAGGCTCCATGTACACGGGACGTTAGAAAAAACGTCCTGCAAAGCTATTTCGGACGCCGGGAAATAGCAGCTGTTAAACGTGCTTTCAGTAGCTTTTTCCATTTGCGTTATTGCACGTTTGGCCACGTTGCTTTTAGCAGCGTTTTTCTGCCTCCATTCAAAATCAATGGTTCCCTATGGGAGCCTATTGATTTGAATGGAAGGCGCACCGCAAGTCAGATCAGGATGATCCGACTTGCGGCGCGACCTGCACTGTGAGAATCTTTAGGGGGAACTCCACCCAAAAATGGGAAAAAAATAGCGTGGGGTTCCCCCCCCAGGTTCCAAACCAGGCCCTTCGGGTCCGGCATGGAATTTGAGGGTAGCCCCACGCCGAAAAAACGGCGTGGGGTCCCCCCCAAAATCCATACCAGACCCTTATCCGAGCATGCAGCCCGGCAGGCCAGGAAAGGGGAGGGGACGAGCGAGCGGCCCCACCCCCCCTGGACCACACCAGGCCACATGCCCTCAACATGTGGGGGGTGTTGGTGCTTTGGGGCAGGGGGAGCTCTGCACCCCCCACCTCAAAGCACCTTGCCCCCATGTTGATGAGGACAAGGGCCTCATCCCCACAACCCTGGCCGGTGGTTGTGGGGGTCTGCGGGCAGGGGGCTCATCGGAATCTGGAAGCCCCCTTTAACAAGGGGCCCCCCAGATCCCGGACCCCCTCCCTATGTGAATGGGTATGGGGTACACTGTACCCCTACTCATTCACCACATAAAAGGCAGTGTATGGAAATAATGACAGGAGACGTTTTGGAAAGTTTTATTAAAAATCTTCATCCGGCTCTTCTTGTCTTCTCCTCTCCGGGGTCTTCTCCTCTCCGGGGTCTTCTGCTCTTTTGCTGTCCCCTCTCCAGGGTCTTCTGCTGTCCCCTCTTCTGCTGTCCTCTCTTCTTTTCTTCTCTACTCCGGGGTCTTCTGCTCTTTTGCTGTCCCTCTTCTGCTGTCCTCTCTTCTTTTCTTCTCCTCTCCGGGGTCTTCTCCTCTCCGGGGTCTTCTGCTCTTTTGCTGTTGGCTGTCGGCTGTCGGCTCTTCTTCCTCCTGTCCTCCTCCGACGACGTCTCCTTGATTATGACGATCTCCGGTCTCTGCAGCTTGTTATATAGCCATTAGGGCGTGGCCACGATGACGTCATCGGGAGGCCCGCCCCTCACATCACAGATGACGTCATCTGATGTGAGGGGCGGGGCCTCCCGATTACGTCATCGTGGCCACGCCCTAATGGCTATATAACAAGCTGCAGAGACTGGAGATCGTCATAATCAAGGAGACGTCGTCAGAGGAGGACCGGAGGAAGAAGAGCCGACAGCCGACAGCCAACAGCAAAAGAGCAGAAGACCCCGGAGAGGAGAAGACCCCGGAGAGGAGAAGAAAAAAAGAGAGGACAGCAGAAGAGGGACAGCAAAAGAGCAGAAGACCCCGGAGTAGAGAAGAAAAGGAGGGGACAGCAAAAGAGCAGAAGACCCCGGAGAGGAGAAGACAAGAAGAGCCGGATGAAGATTTTTAATAAAACTTTCCAAAACGTCTCCTGTCGTTATTTCCATACACTGCCTTTTATGTGGTGAATGAGTAGGGGTACAGTGTACCCCATACCCATTCACATAGGGAGGGGGTCCGGGATCTGGGGGGCCCCTTGTTAAAGGGGGCTTCCAGATTCCGATGAGCCCCCTGCCCGCAGACCCCCACAACCACTGGCCAGGGTTGTGGGGATGAGGCCCTTGTCCTCATCAACATGGGGGCAAGGTGCTTTGAGGTGGGGGGTGCAGAGCTCCCCCTGCCCCAAAGCACCAACACCCCCCATGTTGAGGGCATGTGGCCTGGTGTGGTCCAGGGGGGGTGGGGCCGCTTGCTCGTCCCCTCCCCTTTCCTGGCCTGCCGGGCTGCATGCTCGGATAAGGGTCTGGTATGGATTTTGGGGGGGACCCCACGCCGTTTTTTCGGCGTGGGGCTACCCTCAAATTCCATGCCGGACCCGAAGGGCCTGGTTTGAAACCTGGGGGGGGAACCCCACGCAATTTTTTTCCCATTTTTGGGTGGAGTTCCCCCTCAAGATTCTCACAGTGCAGGTCGCACCGCAAGTCGGATCATCCTGATCCGACTTGCGGTGCGACTTCCA